>NC_092275.1:15527504-15655004 GCF_036320965.1 Panulirus ornatus
CGAAGGTAATGCACATCACAACAACACACTCTTGCTTCCTTGTTTACCACGGTCAGGCTCACAGCCGGGGACCTATGGCCAAAAAAAAAAAAAAAAAAAAAATTTATTTTTAATTCTTTTTAACCCCTGCTGCATTTTCTGAGTTACTTAACTCACCGCTTTTTTTTCTGCATTTATTGGGTTACTTAACTCACTGCTTTTTTCTGCATTTTCTGCGTTACTTAACTTACCGCTTCTTTTTTTTCTTGACAGGAATATTCTACGTCTTCTCTGCACCCGAACTGCATCGACATCTTTGCTGAATGCCTCTGTTTTCAACACCTCTGGCACCCAACTCCCTATTTGTCTTTCCTCTGTGGTTCTTGGGGTGAAAATTGCTTTGTAAGAAGGGTTTTCCCCCCCACCCCCCCGCGGCACGAAATGGCCTCGTCATGTGGTTGTTCACGGTTTGGAGGGCTTATAAAACACCAATCATGTTCCTGAATCGTTTTTTTTTTTAATCAATCTTTTAAGCATATTCTCAAAAATAAAAATTCCTGGATCGTATATACTAAGTGGAAAGGGGTTGCTGGAGGTCTTCTGTCGCCTGCTTAATAAAGGAGGCCATTGCTTTCCAAAGACCCGGGGTGATGTGGTCATTTCCTCTCGTTATTTTCATTTCCTCGAGTCATCATCCCACGGAGCTGGCGAGGGAGTGAGGGAGGGGAGGGAAGGTAAACCCTTGGGAAATGATTTCCCCAAAGTCTCTCCATCATCTATGGCCGCAGATCTTCCTCACATCGAAGCTTTACGTCATGAGCCAGCGCAAAATATTCCTCCTCTCCCAATTATTCATAACGTTGCACAGCTTAACAAACAACCCATTCCCCAGGTAGAGAGAAAAAGGGAGTTATATTTAGAAAACGTGTATCAGGGGTTCCCGCCTTCCCATTCATTGTGGTGGGCGATGACACACACGTCTTCACAAAACCTAACCCGGGTAGAGTCTTCCCTCGCCTCCCACACAGCACCAACCACAGACCACAGCCGTGTGTGGGGACGTGTGGGTAGGTAGGCAGAAGGTTGGGAGGATGGGTAACACCGGTAAGGGGAGGATAGGAAAGGAGAGGAAGGGGTTGGAATCTCCCTCGTTCGTATGCTGGTTTAGTTCCAATGGGGGAGGGATGGGGTGGGGTAGGGGGGGTTGGGGGGGTTTAAGGTGAGGTCGGCATCTTTAGCCGTGCATCGCTATGGGTCAGACGCAACCCCGAGTCACGCATGACTGGACTGGGAGGGGGGGGGGGATGTGTGTGTGTGTGTGTGTGTGTGTGTGTGTGTGTGTGTGTGTGTGTGTGTGTGTGTGTGTGTGTGGAAAGATGGGGATTGAGGGGGGGAGTGGGGGGGGGAAGAAATCGTCGAAGGGTTGTCCTCTTTATATACCCGTCTGGGGTGAGGTTGCCCTGTGCGATTTATGGAGGAAGAAGTGGCGGTATGGATCCACTTGAGAGAGAGAGAGAGAGAGAGAGAGAGAGAGAGAGAGAGAGAGAGAGAGAGAGAGAGAGAGAGAGAGAGAGAGAGGGAGAGAGAGGAGACCTATCACGAGATATGTACATGTACTTTTATGCAACATATCTGAAACCCACCCAAGAACTATGTTACTCACAGAAAAAACAGAGACCTTAGAAAATATCAATCAAATATAACAAAAAAAAAAAAAACTCCTTCAATAACAGTGAAGGTTCGACACGTTCCACAGTGACTCCAGTGGCCCATCACTGCGCCAGGTGGAACCTATTTGCACATCAAATATTACTCAACAGTCTTTGTGGTAAGAAAGCAACGTAATTTACCCCAGGCAGAAGCTTCGGGTCCTAAGTGTAAGTGAGAGCGAACGAGCGCATCGCAGTATTTTACTCTGATGCAGTGTTAACGGCAGGAAACTCAAGATATATATTTATATATATATTTTTTCCTCCCTTTCCCTCTTCCTTCTCGTCGTCATTAATGGTGTTTCTGACCTGCCTGAAGGAGACGAACCCCTGGCGGGTTTTCTTTACCTGAGTGTTGAAGGGGCAGAGAGCGCGGGGGTGCCTATGTTAAAGTACGAGATCAATGGTTGGATTTTCCTAAAGCTGTTTTCGTGTTGCTTTGGGCATGGATAATATCAACCCTGACACGACGGAGACAGGGTTTTGATTTTCTCAATACGACGTTACGACACTTGAGCACGACGGTACGACCATCTGAGCACGACGGTACGACCACTTGAGCACGACGATACGACACCCGAGCACGACGGTACGACCACTTAAGCACGACGATTCGACACCTGAGCACGACGGTACGACCATTTGAGCACGACGGTACGACACTTGAGCACGACGGTACGACACTTGAGCAAGACGGTACGACACTTGAGCACGACGGTGCCACACCTGAGCACGACAGCACGACCACTTGAGCACGACGGTACGACCATAAACAACGAAGGGCACGACCCCCTCAAGAGCGACGATGCAATCCTATAGGGTCAAGTCGAAGGCCAATCCCTCATCTCAAAGGGTCAAAGTATTAAGATATGTGCACAATTGTGAGATTCAAAATCTCTTACGTTTTGGTTTGGTTGTAAAGATGTTAATGACCTCATGTTAAGGTAACCTGGACGTGTGTGTGTGTGTGTGTGTGTGTGTGTGTGTGTGTGTGTGTGTGTGTGTGTGTGTGTGCTTATCCTCCAGACACAATCTGTCAGTCTGTCTCTATCTCTGCCCATTAATCTGTCTGTCTGTCTGTCTGTTCGCCTCTCTCTCTCTCTCTCTCTCTCTCTCTCTCTCTCTCTCTCTCTCTCTCTCTCTCTCTCTCTCTCACACACACAACAGTTCGTCTGTCTGTCTGTCAGTTCGCCCGTCTGCCTGTCTCTCTGTTACGTTCGGTACCCTCACGTGTACCACACCCTCATTCTTTCTGTGTCCGTGTGTCTGTCTATCCCTCACTCTTTATCTCTATCTTCCCCTCCTCACTTTCACTCTCTGTGTCTCCTCCAGATCCTGACTTTCCCACCGTATCCCACAGCCACTTCCGCTCCCTCCCTCTCCCCCAACATCAAACATGCCTAAGGTTCGCCCCGTCCTCCTCACCAACACGTCATGCCACTCACAATTCTTTTCGCCATCAACCGACAAGGCAGACAAGGTTGGCCTTTACCTGCCCCTTGTACGATGGACCGGTTCTCCTACTGTCAGACCACCCTTGTTACCTGGTAGGAACCAGGAGCTTTAACTAGGGCACTAGTGTGTTGCCTGCAGGTATCACACACATGTGACTGAATGGTAAGGCTTTATCTCGGGTGCTGTGCAAGTTACTGGTGTGTGTGTGTGTGTGTGTGTGTGTGTGTGTGTGTGTGTGTCATCAAAAGCTGGGCACAGGTGAGGGAATCCGATGGTGTTATGAGAACGCCATCTCGAAATTCTTCACGATATCAATATCTCCCATCAATTTCTATATCCAAGAGATTCATTCATTAATTTCCAGCTTCGGCAACGCCCTTGCCGGTAAAGATAACAGGGATTCGAAGGTAACAACGTTGATGGGAATGTTTTTAAAACGATCCTCATTTGTTTCTTACATTCGAAGGTCACAACGTTGATGTGAATGTTTTTAAAACGATCCTCATTTGTTTCTTATTACGACAATATCTGATTCAGTTATGAATTCACCACGATAGATATAAACCCTTCTAATTCTATGCCGTGACGAGCGATGCAAATATCTGAATAAAAAGATGATACACATAACATATCTCCTCTGCTCGTACGGCGAGGCTGTGTAAGTGTTTCGTCTCTCCCACACCTCCTACAACCTTCTCCATCTTCAACACTCAGAGTCAAACAAACACAGCAAGAACCCATATCAATCAAGCCGTGTTGCTTCACGCTACTGAGAGAGAGAGAGAGAGAGAGAGAGAGAGAGAGAGAGAGAGAGAGAGAGAGAGAGAGAGAGAGAGAGAGAAACTATCAGAAGCTTCCACACATGCATTTCGCTTCCTGGAAAACAAACAACACCCAACTCTCTCTCTCTCTCTCTCTCTCTCTCTCTCTCTCTCTCTCTCTCTCTCTCTCCCGCCGATTCGAAATACATTTCCCCTCGCTGAGGGGCATCTCAGCCACAGACCTCTCCCTGCCAAAGAGATTTTCCCTCTGTCCTTGCATGCGCAGGCACTCAGCCTCCCCTCAGCTGTTGCACTACACACACAGATGTCCCCAGCTGCTTGCAAAACAACTTCCTGCCTGCTCAATGCTCCTGCTGTAGCCGCTTTACTTGTTTAATCCATGAGGAACACACGTCTGTCTCTTGCAATCGAAACCCACGTCGCTTGTGTCCCTGGCGTTCACTCTCCCATACCCTGTCCCAGCTTTCCCACACTCTGTCCCAGCTTTCCCACATCCTGTTCCAGACATCTTAGGATCTTTTACTTTACGAATCCTGAGTCAGTCTAGGTGCCGGAGGGAGAGGTGGGTGGGTAAGAGCCCTCTGCTTTACCCTCCTAACCTAACCTAACCTAACCTACCCTTTACCCCCATCTATTAGGAATGTAGGGGTACTGTCATTGTATCCTCCACCAGATAACCTCGTCAAAAGGCTTCGTCTGTCACGTGGCTTTCCCATTTACCAATTACACCTCACGCAATCCTGTGGTGAGAGAATACACACACACACACACACACACACACACACACACCACCTTGTTTTTTTTCCTGATTGCATTCCCACTTCCATTCTCCTTCGTCGGCACCTTCGTCAGGATGGGTTTCTTGTCCTGGTGCAGTTCTTGCTCCAGGGGACCAGGTGCCAGAGCCATCGGCTCGGGCGATAAGCCCACCTCTCGCCCTAACACACCAAGGAAATCTAAATTCCTTTTTCAGTGGGGGTTAGAGAGAGAGAGCTTCTCTCTCTCTCTCTCTCTCTCTCTCTCTCTCTCTCTCTCTCTCTCTCTCTCTCTCCAAGATTTATGATCCCTCTTTTCTGGGATTTTCTTTTCACGGTTACATTTCAGTGACTTTCCATTAGTGTTCTCCACAACACTTGATTTTCTGACTTGAGTTCTTTTTTTTTTTGGATGAAAATTACGATGTATCTTACATTCACATTTGCATGTTTATGTTTTAAATATATTCAGCATTTACCGTCCTTTTACCGCATGATAATGATTATGTAGTTTTACAGTAAATATAAATATTGTCTCAACTTTCGTCTTATATATTTATCTCAGTAAGTTCGCATAGCCTTATATTTTCCGTACCTTCGTCTCTCGTACATACATATCAACGTCAAAGGCTCTCTTTATTCCCTTTTAACTTGCTATACTTTTTTTTTCCACACTTGCAAAATATCTTTTTCCTTTATCACATATACCGTTCACTTTTATGCTCCCATCATACTCCAAAATAAACAATTTCCCTGTACTTACTTATAACTACTTTTCTACTTGGGAAATATATAACCCCCTTTTCATCCTTCCCTTCTAGATCTCAGGAACTAATTCCATCACCATCGTATCATACGCCAGACCAGCAGAAGACTGACTCAGGAATTGAATATTCACATGACAATCACGAATGGAAATAACAAACGACGTGTATATGTTACGTGAGGGGGAGGAGGGAGCGGGTCATGTTGGTTACCTCAGAGGCTGTGAGGGAAGGATGAACCGAGGGACGTGAGAATCGCTCACCCTGGCCCCGGATATTGATCCGGAGGTCTTCAGGCGAACCAAGATATAAGGAAACGACATCTTTCTCACCAGCGGAATTCCCTCTGTCACGGACAGTAAAACCAAGGTGCCGGAACCGTCCCCACCAACTGACCAAACTACTTCTGTCATCTACAGGTGAACCACGAGACAGGGACCGTCCCTATGAACTAGACAGAATCCTTCTGTCCGCGGCGGACGAGCCAGCCACCACCAACCAACAACAGGAGGCGTTAGTTCCTGTCGTGTCCTGGACCCTGGCTGACACACGTTAATGTCAGCGCACCGCCTGCTGACGCCAGTCACTTAATCTTCCGTTGATATGGTGGGTCCACACGGCATCATGTCCCGGTTAATATTCCGATACAAATAAAAAACAAAAACTAATTAGGTAAAAAAAAAAAACAGTGACCCCTTACACCCACCCCCGCATCTCATCAGCTGGCCCATCGATTCATCGGCTCATTAGAACCCACCAGGGACGGACCTCTGCGTTAGAAGGAGTAGACCAAACGTCTAAATCTATATCGAGATCTAAATCTTCCCCTTTTCCATCCACGTGATTGAAATTTGTAAAAGTTTTTTTTTTTTTTTTCAAGGATCTGGGGAAGCTATGTGGGTGGGTAGCTGAGGAATCGGAGCTGGAGGAGGAGGGAGTCAGCCGGGGGGGTTGATGGAGAGGGAGGGAGAGAGACAGGAATGTTGGAGAAGGAATAGTTGGGAGGGAGAACTGGAAGGGTGAATGTACGAGACGAGGGAGGGAAACATGAACGAGAGATGAGAAAGACACTGATGATGATGACGAGAGAGAGAGAGAGAGAGAGAGAGAGAGAGAGAGAGAGAGAGAGGGAGAGAGTGAAGGGGATACAGGAAGAGGGGGAGGGACAGAAGAAGGAGGGGTGTAAGGGGTATGGGTGGGTTGTACGAGGGGGGGGGGGGAATGTGGCGTGGAGTGAGATGACAAACGTGAACGTCACTGGTGGCCAGCCCGTCATCTGTCATGGCCAGCTAACAATGTCCCCACCACCACCACACGAGCCTCCAACACCACCACCACACGAGCTTCCACCACCACCACCAATACCACCACCACAGCCATCACCACCACCACCATCCCCACCACCACACGAGCCTCCAACACCACCACAACGCGAGCTTCCTCCACCACTACCACCGCCACACGAGCTTCCACCACCACTGATGTTTCCCTTCACCCCTACCATACCACACGCATCCCTTCCCTGTCTCTAAGCCCTCAAGGGACACCTCCGTACCGCCTCTAACCCCTTACTCACCCTACCTCACCCCTGACTCATCCTTCCTCACCTCTCACCCATTACGCACCTGCCTCACCAGCACTCACTCATTCACTCACACCTCATGTATGACCTTAGCTCTGACCTATGCCTCACTCTTCACGTCAACCTCGCCTCACTCCCTCCCCTCAAGCCTCACCTCACCCTCACAAACATCTCCTCATTCCTCATGTAACTATGAGCATTGAGGTCAGTCGAGATAATAACAATAAAAAAAGGAATCAGAATTCTAGTCTGTGTTTTTAGATATCATATTTTTTTCTACATTGTTTGTTGCTTATCTTCATTTTACACACATATATTGTTTGTTATTTACACTACCCTTTAACTCATTTTCCCGGTCATTAGAATCAACCAGTAAACCATTTTCTATCGTCATATGTCGGTACATCAGGCACTCAGTTATAAAATTGATCCCATTCCTGAGCTATCTCTGGGATAAGGGGAAAGAATACCATCCATGAAAGAATATATGAATGAATGAATGAATGAATACTACTCATGTATAACCTGCGTGTCGTAGAAGGCGATACTACGAGAAGCGGGAACATGGGGGGCTGGAAATCCCTCTTCCCCTCCTGGATTATCACTTTCGAATAATTCGAAACACAGGAGTGAACCAAAGTTTCCCCTGAACCCACACTTCCTAACAATGCAACTTGGCTGACCTGGTAAAAGTAGACCACGTCTTATGAGAAAGAAAAATGGAAAAAGCACATTTCATCAATGGCAGCCATGCTTAACACAGTCACTGGTCACTTAACACCTTAGCACAGTCACTGTATACTTAACACAGTCACTGTACACTTAGCACAGTCACTGTTCACTTAACACAGTCACTGTTCACTTGACATGCTGTACACTTAACACAGTCACTGTTCACTTAACACAGTCACTGTTCACTTCCATCAGTTCTCCTGTGATGCTGTCTACATACATCTATGATGAGAGAGGTACAGTGAGTGGGTCACTGAACTATATCTGTGTTCTCGACTGGCACAAATAATTCTACTAATTCCACACTTGCGTTGAGGTCTTAGGTAAATATATCTCTTGTAAAACACACGAAACAAATTATCTAAATTTCAAAAATTATATATATATATATATATATATATATATATATATATATATATATATATATATATATATATATATATATATATATATATATATATCCTCTCATTACAATATGTAAATGTGAACATGTAAATGTGTTGTTTTACCTGATCTGTGAAATAGAACATTTAGTAAATTTCTAAAAAAAAAAAAAAACGTAAACAACTGCACTGTTTGTAATTCAGTTTTATTCATGAATCTATTTGATGGCTTCAGTAAATACAAATACATAAATTAGAGATGACTGTAATACATGAATTATTCATATTCCAATGTATGGATTACCTATATATATATATATATATATATATATATATATATATATATATATATATATATATATATATATATATATTAGTTTCTATCATATACATTAAATGTAGATATCAATTGGGTTACTTTCTCCTTAGGAATAATGAGAAAGATCTTAATTAAATTATACCACCTGACTCACATAGCCTCATGCTCCAGGGACTAAGGTACCAGGTGCTGAGGAGGTTAACTAGGGCTGAGCAAGGTAACACATGCACCTGGCAGTTCAAAGAAAGAATAGTTTAATATAAAAACGAGCTTAGCGATTCCCAATGAATGCACTACACCTCGGCAAGTTGGCGCTGACGTACGTAGTCTGATATAAACTCATTGCTGAGCAAGTGGTGGGGAATATACGTAAATAGGAGCTAGATAGACGGCAGAGAGAGAGAGAGAGAGAGAGAGAGAGAGAGAGAGAGAGAGAGAGAGAGAGAGAGAGAGAGAGAGAGAGAATATAGAGGCGAGGAAGTGGATTCTGTTCTCTAGTTTTAACACTATGGAAAAAGGGAGTTCTAGGGTCATTCTATTCTCGCAACTTCCCCAAGCGAAGCAAAAATTTATAATCATGTTTCTAATTAATATCATCGACAGTCATCAACCACATTCGCCAGCTTGTTAAAAGTCAAATTCTCTCGTTTTTTTTTTTTTTAACTTCAATCTAAACTGTAATGAAAGACTTTAACTCTGCACATCCATAAAACATCTCAAGACCTTTTCATTTATCAGTAATTAACTCCCCGGGTAAATTATTCCCTTGTGTCTTTATCTATTGTCTATCGATCTATTCATAGCTCAAGTTCGAGTTTTTATTTGGCTGTACGAACAATAAGAGGAGATTACAGAAGAATAGTTAAAAAAAATCTACCCACTCTTCTTATTCTTCTACTTGTGTATCCAGGTCAATTGATCGATCCTTCACTTAATCCATCCGCTGCTGAACTACACATCAACTTGTATCGAAACTCTTTGACGAGGTAACGAGGATAAACCGAGATGAAACGACGTACGTAATTCGAGAGAGAGAGAGAGAGAGAGAGAGAGAGAGAGAGAGAGAGAGAGAGAGAGAGAGAATCTCTCTCTCTCTCTCTCTCTCTAAGTATCTGCGCCCCCTTACACCCCTTCCCTCCCTCCCTCTCTCTCCAACAATGAACCCAATCACCATAGCCTCCCCAGGGGGGGAGGATAACCACCACCCAAAATGACAGCAAAAACAAAGCCCTTAATAGTGCCTTCGGTTCGCCTAATAAGACACAAACGAGGCTAATATTCTTTCCCCCTCAGCTGCAAGACGGCTCAAGTCTCGCGGAAGATTTCTCGAGCGTCTACCGATGATTGAAGGCCTGGTGCAGTGGCCCCCTACTGCCGCCTTGATTGACAAAATCAGGGAGTAATTTTGCCAATAAGGAGGAACTGGATCCGGGAACTACAGAATTACGGCGAATCAAGTCCTCCTAAAACCCGTGGGAGGGATTGAGAGGTGGGGGTGGGTGAGGGGCAGTGTGATAGGTGGAACGGAGGCAAGAGAAAAGATGAGGGTAAGTGTGTGTGTGTGTGTGTGTGTGTGTGTGTGTGTGTGTGTGTGTGTGTGTGTGTGTACAAGTCTTAGATCTTTTCCGTCATTCTCTTCCCTAATGGTAGTTGCATTTGTTCGAAGTCCACATCTCTCTAAAAAGAAATGGTTCCTCACTTTCCGTACTACACTTCCCCCACGTCCCTCCGTACACTTCCTCACGTCCCTCCGTACACTTCCTCACGTTCCTCTGTACGCTTCCTCACTTCCCTCCGTACACTTCCTGACTTCCCTCCGTACACTTCCTCACGTCCCTCCGTACACTTCCTCACGTCCCTCCGTACACTTCCTCACGTTCCTCCGTACACTTCCTCACGTCCCTCCGTACACTTCCTCACGTCCCTCCGTACACTTCCTCACGTCCCTCCGTACACTTCCTCACGTCCCTCCGTACACTTCCTCACGTCCCTCCATACACTTCTCTTCCTTAACATCCTATTCCACCCCACCTGTTCTGGACTCTCTCCCAGTATCAAAAGACTGTCCTGTGTGAAGGCCGTCATGGCTTGTCGGAACTCAAACATTCAATTTCTATGTCTCCCCTTACTCTTCACTTTCCCATTGTGGGAAGGTTGAGGGCTTCCTTCCTTTCCACTCAGGTCTGGCAGCACCAGCCCTGTTGCATTCCTCTGGACCCGCCCCTCCCTTCCAGCAGTTGCACGCCCGGGGTTCCTCAGTGACGGAGATCCACACTGATGCAGTACATTCCAGCTCAGGGAGGATACACGACGTGTGTGTGTGTGTGTGTGTGTGTGTGTGTGTGTGTGTGTGTGTGTATTACTTCTCCCTCAACCCCTCACAGTCCATGAGCCCCAAAAGCTGAGGGTAATCCTCACACTGGCCAAGATATAGTGTGCATTCCTCGCCATCCATGTTGCCTCGCGCGTCTCCATACCTAACCTCTCTTTTGAATCTGAGCACAACGTCATTCTTCAGTATCTAAAATCAAGCAAATAATCTCAAAATACACAGAGTCTCGCCAGGGTAGACTAAATTGTACCTTGAACTACCTTAGAATTCTAATATATTCCGGGTCTCAGTTTTCCTCATTAGCCGTAATGATGATGAAACCGAAATTTTCCTCCTCTTTCTTTCGCAAAGGAGAGTGTGTGTGTGTGGGGAGGGTGGGGTGCGTGGGGGAGGGAGGGATCAGTCTTTTCCTTATATAATGGTGCGTGAAGGAGTGGAGTTGAGGGTCGCATACAAGCGGGGATTTAATGAGAGGCTGATCTGGTGACGAAATTTTTAAGATTAAGTCTGCATGGACGAGTCCGATTTTGGATTAAGACAATGACAGTACAAGTCACACTTATTGCGGGTCCATATCATCATTATCATCATTATCATTAATATCATCATCATTATCTTCCATTATACATAACTTCTGGAGGGTGGAAGTATGCAAATCTGGCCATTGTTTGTTGGTTCCTGACGCTATCCTGCCAAAGCGGGGGAAGCAACTAGGCGAAAAGAAGAAAGATTTCTTAAACTTTATCTCTTCAATGACACTCATCAAGAACACTGTTCCTCTGCTCAATGGACGGACGTTCTCGAGCTCTGGGTGTCATACGTACCTATAACCTTTCTCCTTCGTTCTGACCTTCCCACTTTCCCCTTTACTTCAACCTTTCTCCCCTTCGTTATGACCTCGTCCCTGACTCCTTCCCACCTTGACCTTCCAGCTCTCTCTCTCTCTCTCTCTCTCTCTCTCTCTCTCTCTCTCTCTCTCTCTCTCTCTCTCTCTCTTCCACTTTAACGCCCCCTCCCCCTACTCTCTCTCTCCTAACCCCTTACTCTTCCACTCTCCCCTCCCTCCCTCTCCCTCCCTCCCTCCCTCTCTACTGGAAAACTCCCAGGAATTATCCTGAACAATTCAGATCCTTACAAGAGGAGTGAATGTTTACAGGCTCGGTCTGAGGCGCCATTAGAATATAAATGGGTCTCTGCCCATCCATACGGCGGAGTGGGCGATGATGGGTGAGGCTGGCTGATGGGAGAGGGAGGGTGGTCATGGGGAAGGGAGAGGGACCATGACGTGGTGGGCTGGGGTGGTGGGTGTGGTGAGTCTGATGGTGGGCTGGGATGGTGGGCGAGGCTGGTGGGTTGGTATGGGATAGCAAAAAGACTTTTAAGTGAGAGAGAGAGAGAGAGAGAGAGAGAGAGAGAGAGAGAGAGAGAGAGAGAGAGAGAGAGAGAGAGAGAGAGAGAGAGAGAGACTCAGGCCAACCCAATAAGGGACACCTGTCCATCACGTCTGCCTCCACTGCAGAAAAAAATATGCATTGGTAAACCACGGAAGTGTCTACTGAACTAATAAACCACGCAACTCTCCAATATGGACTGGTAAACCATGATGTCCAACATGTACTAGTAAACCACGGACATTTCCAACATGTACTGGTAAACTACGGTCGTGCCCAACACGTATTGGTAAACCATGGTTGTGTCTAACACGTACTGGTAAACTACGGTCGTGTCGAACACGTATTGGTAAACCACGGACGTGTCCAACACGTACTAGTAAACCACGGACGTGTCCAACACGTACTGGTAAACCACGGACGTGTCCAAGACAAACTGGTAAACCATCCAAAAAAAAAAAAGGTTGAGTACCTGTTGGAAATGCGTACTGGTGTCCAATCTGTAGCTGCAATACCCAACATCATTACATATACACAAGCCAAAATACTGTGGTGGTGGCTGTTACGAGCGGTGTGGTGATTAAACCCTCTCGTTACGCTGCAGTAACGACCACCACGGTTTACTGGTCCTTACCTAAATAGATTTCAGGATTTCAATTAAAAAGAAAAGGCAGAATAAACTCGGGGGGTCACATTTACACTTCAAACGTGCCATCAAAACTGACTCATCTGACATTTGCAACTCAAAGGGTTGGGAGAGGAAAGAGTTGGGAGGGAGAGGAAAGGAGGAGGAAGGAAGAAGAGGGAGTGAGGGAGGTGGAGGGAAGGGAGAGAAGGAGGAAGAAAGAAGAGGAGATGAAGGATGTGGAGGAAAGGCAAAAAAAAGGAGGTAAGAAGGAGTGAGAGAAGTGGAGGAAAGGGAAAGAAGGAGGATAAGGAAGAAAAGGGAGTGGGAGAAGTGGAGGGAGGAGAAGGAAGGAAGGAAGAATAGGGAGTGATGTAAGTGGTGGGAAAGAGAAAGAAGGAAGGAGGGAAGATGTACTAAGGGATGTAGAGGGAATGGCGATGAAGGGAGATCAGAAACATAAAAACGCTGAGCCAGGCTAAATCTACACACACGAGACACGACCCTCCCTAAATATATGATGAGGACCAATGGTAAATGAGTGAGTCTGTGTGACGGTACATATACAGACGTTGAAGCTTGAATTTAAACCAACACTGAGGCACCTAATCTTTATCATGGACGTAGTCACACTACCACATACCTGCGCCTTTAATTAACATACTCTGTCAATTAGATTAATTCCTCTCATCAAGGTAAATAACCCGGAAGTATTACAGTTGGTGATAATTACTGAAAAACTCAAATCCCTGGTAATTACACATGGCTTTAATTAACAAAAGAAGCAAGTGATCTTTTTCCACAGTTTATCTTATTTTTTTCCTTTCCAGAACATTTAACCTAAATTCTACACACTTTCTTTTTAATACACTAGCTCATTCTTCTGTAACGCATCTTTGGTTACAGTCTCCTGTAATCCACGTGGCATTTTCACACATGACTGTTTTCAGCAGAGAGAGAGAGAGAGAGAGAGAGAGAGAGAGAGAGAGAGAGAGAGAGAGAGAGAGAGAGAGAGAGAGCATCACTCCACCCTTCTCCCACACATTCTACCTTTGCAAGAACCCAATTAATGGCCAGGGCACCCTCTGCTGTTCAGCTCCCCCGGCAAACTTATGTCAGTGGGGAGGAATTCTCTCTCTCTCTCTCTCTCTCTCTCTCTCTCCCCTCTCCTGACGAAGTCTCTGCCGCGCTTCCCAGTTCCTTCAAACTTTCTCCCTCCTCCCCCTTGATGAGGTAATAATTATATTGCCACGTAGGGGCGGACGTAAACGCGTTCACGACTGCTGGGGAAAGATTCGCCGCAAGTTAGTTCAAGAACTGTGCTCAGCAGTGGGAACTGGGGTGATGAATGCTGAGGGAGTATTCCCAGGGGGAAATGGAGCTGTGAATCACTTTGTTCCAAGTTCTGTATTTATGAAACATCCACGTTAGAGAAGAATATAAGCATCGTGTTGTAATGCCCATCTCTTCTATGTCATATATATATATATATATATATATATATAATTTTTTTTTTTTTTTGCTTTGTCGCTGTCTCCCGCGTTTGCGAGGTAGCGCAAGGAAACAGACGAAAGAAATGGCCCAACCCACCCCCATACACATGTATATACATACGTCCACACACGCAAATATACACACCTACACAGCTTTCCATGGTTTACCCCAGACGCTTCACATGCCCTGATTCAATCCACTGACAGCACGTCAACCCCGGTATACCACATCGCTCCAACTCACTCTATTCCTTGCCCTCCTTTCACCCTCCTGCATGTTCAGGCCCCGATCACACAAAATCTTTTTCACTCCATCTTTCCACCTCCAATTTGGTCTCCCTCTTCTCGTTCCCTCCACCTCCGACACATATATCCTCTTGGTCAATCTTTCCTCACTCATTCTCTCCATGTGCCCAAACCATTTCAAAACACCCTCTTCTGCTCTCTCAACCACGCTCTTTTTATTTCCACACATCTCTCTTACCCTTACGTTACTTACTCGATCAAACCACGTCACACTACACATTGTCCTCAAACATCTCATTTCCAGCACATCCATCCTCCTGCGCACAACTCTATCCATAGCCCACGCCTCGCAACCATATATATATATAAAGGCTGAATGTGTTATGAATTACGTGAATCACTATCTGGATATTCATCTAAATTCATAATCAACATATGAATAATTTCTGTGAAATTATTCCAGGCGTTTCCCAGGACCTCTTTCTAAAGGCTTCTGCGACGCAAGGCTGCGCTATTTCCAGTTGTAGGGAAGTGTGAACGCCTTTGGAGAGAGAAGTTCTGTATCGTGACTGTACTGCCAGAGATATTACAGGTTCGCCAAAGGAGACTTTTCACTCTTGCAGGTGTAGCACGCTATATATATATATATATATATATATATATATATATATATATATATATATATATATATATATATATATATATATATATATATATATATATATATATATATATATATATATAACGTTTGTTTTACCATGTTCAGACGCGGTTGTTTACGTGTGAGGAAGGGGAGGGGGGCGATGTCGTCTGAGATCAAAGCTGGTTTGGGTTAATTAAAGGATGATATGGTTATATTACCTTCAGAGGCTTGATGTGTTAACATTAACTGCTTTATGGTTATGTGAACACACACACACACACACACACACACACACACACACACACACGAACACGGATACCTGGGTTAGTCTGGGGGGGGGGGTGTTGGGGGGTTTAATTACCCATTTGTAATTTCTTATTTGTTCTATAAGTGTGTGTGTGTGTGTGGGGGGGGGGAGTCCTCTCACACTCGTGGGGCCTCCCCCCCCCCCATCTCCTGAACATTCTCATGTATCATACGACTTTATCAAATTTGTGTATGACGTCAGCATTACCCATGTCTTCACGTCGTCTTCGTCCATTCATCCGCCACTCTCATAAGAAATACATCTTCACGTCTCCCTCTCCCTCTATCTTAACAAGCTTCACGTCTCTCTCTCTCTCTCTCTCTCTCTCTCTCTCTCTCTCTCTCTCTCTTAACAAGCTTCTCGCTCAGGGGCTACTTTCCGTTTCAGCTCCATCTTTCCCAAAAAATTACCGCAGCGCAAAGACTTTTCACTCATAGATTCATGCACAGATACGACCCTCCCTCGCCTCACACAAGTTCGTCAATTCAATGAATCAATCTTGTATCTTCTCTCGTATCTCTTTAATATCTCCTGACACCGAAATGATGTAGGTTACCCCCACCCACACCCCTTGTTCTGACGTGTCAACTTCCCGTGATACCTTACTTTTCACTCCTTCGAGCACCGAGTGAGCACCCATGTGCTGTCGTCCCACACACACACACACACACACACACACACATACACGAAGTTCTCATACCCTGCTGACGTCACGTCCTACACTCACGCCACCTGGTTCGTCCCCCAGCCAGTCGTCTTGGCCCAGGGGCTGCGCACCGGCGCAAGATCCCCCACCTTCACCCCACGTCTTCGGCTGCTGTAAGGCCTGACGAGGGAACCATTGTTGAATAATTAAGAACTGCCACTCGACCACTCCTCAAGGAACAATAAGGTAATTAGCTCTCTGCTTACTGTGTCTTGCCACTACCTCACACAGCCAGGCCAGAGTGCCTTGACTTTGTCTATCCATCTATCTTTCTCTCTCTATCTATCCATCTAATCTATCTATCTAATCTCTCGTCATATCTCTTATCGTCCTTCCATACATATGTATGTATGTATGACTGTACGTATGTAGTCCTTGGTACCCCTCCCTCCGTCTACTTACAGCAAGGCCTTCCTGCTTACTCCCCACCACAACACACTCCCTCATGTACCCGGGTTCTCTCTCCCCTACGTACCGAGTTCTCTCTCCCCTCTTCATTCTCCCCATCATTCCTCCCCTCTAGCACCCCTGCACGTGCCAAGATCCTTCCTTTTTTCTTTTATCTGAGCCACGAAACGACCCGTAAATCACGATTATTCCGCCAGTTTATAATAAGATATTTTTTTATTCACATGGTGGAAATGATATATGGCTTGTGAGGGGGTGAGAAAAGAGAGAGAGAGAGAGAGAGAGAGAGAGAGAGAGAGAGAGAGAGAGAGAGAGAGAGAGAGAGTATAACAAAGAAACCCATAACAGGTGTGGCGGTAGAAGGACAGAGGACACAAGAACAGTACTAACAGTAAGTGAACAGAGAGCCATAGTTACGGACAGAACAACAGCAGCGTATACAGCCAGATGTCTTGACCAACAGCAGAATACAACTGGGGGTAAGAACAGGGGAACATGGTAATGTATACACACACACACACACACACACACACACACACATAGAGCAGCAGCAGCAGCTGTAACAGAAGCAGATGATCAGAACAAACACTAATGGCAGACGGAAACAACTGCAGCAGATTAAGAAACGAATACACAGCAGCAGCAGCAACAGAATACAACGGGCAAACACAGCAAAATACAGCAGCAGAACACAACAGACATACACAGCAGCAGCAACAACAGAATACAACGGGCAAACACAGCAGAATACAGCAGCAGAACACAACAGACATACACAGCAGCAGCAACAACAGAATACAACAGGCAACACAGCAGAATACAGCAGCAGAACACAACAGACATACACAGCAGCAGCAACAGCAGAATACAACATACCACAGATCTACACAGCAGACATCCACAGCAAGCGTGTCCCTGAAGACATAACAAAAAAAAAAAAAAAAAAAAATCAATGGTACAAAAAACATGAAACTAAATGAAACCCACATATCATATAAACAAAAGACAGGTGAAAACAACAACATCAACAACAACAAGAAAATCCTATGGACAAACAGAAGCCCCCCCTCCCCCCCAGACCAGCACTCAGTAAACACTATGATTAAAACAAAACAAAAACAATTCCACCTTCAGCAACGACCGGAACAACAAACACTACAAAAACAAGGCGCAGCCTACTCTCGGTAAACAGGCTGTGTGTGTGGTGAAGGATGCTATCTTGCCCCTCCCACACTCCAGCAGAGCCACGGAAGTACACCACGTCCTCCTCCCACGGAAACTTCAATGGCAGGACATAATGATGTCAATGTTTTCACTGTTGGGGTCCCATTCCTCGTTCTCTTTCTGAGTACATACGTCTGACCCGTTTTCTTACTGAGGTCTGTAAGGTGTAGTGAGGCTCCATGTGGGATAGTTCGTCTTATAAACCAGTAGTTTGGGACTGAATCGTCTATTAATACTTTCAAAATTCCTGTAACTTATGTAGTGTTTGAAACTCTTGTGGTGATCGTGTTCTCTGTGTTCTCCAAATACACGGGTTTCTAAGTTATCTAAATCACTTACATATAAGTTTCTTCTGTTTACGATTCTGTGTACATACATACATATATGCGTTTCTAACATCTTTCTATCTGTTTCTATAACATGAATCCCTTGTCAGAGTTATGGTGTCTATATTCTTTATAGAAATGTACAGTGTCGTCCCATATATTTTTTATCTTTTTAACTGGTTCTTTCTTGTGGTTGCAATTCATTCTGAAGTCATCCCGCACCTCACGTTCCTTCGAGAGAGAGAGAGAGAGAGAGAGAGAGAGAGAGAGAGAGAGAGAGAGAGAGAGAGAGAGAGAGAGAGAGCCAACAGCACTTTGGCAGACGTGTAGGGACAGAACAACCGTATATTCCCAACTGCGAGGCTCAGAACCAATCACCTCGTCCGTGGATGGAGGTCTCAACAATCGTCGAAAATAGACAAAAAACAAAACCACGAGCACACACAAAAATCCTCAAAGTAATCCCATCAAGTTATCCCTACATAATCCCAGACTCGTCCCGCTCAAAACTCATTTTCCTGCCTCACAACATAGGTAACACAGACACTCACTCCGAGTTGCCGCTCACCAAACACTCCTTCGGCAAAGGATCGCATGTCATACGGCGAAGGATTCAATACCCACACCAGATGCGCTATTGTCAAAATTTCGCATTATTTTCTTCCCGGCAGCGACGCTTCTGTGTCCCTGGCGCGCCCCAACCCACCACCACCTTGTATGATAATGTATCTGAAACCAATTTTACGAAAGAATTGTCGGTTCTCGATACTTCATTCCAATTATTCCGGCCACATTGTCCAAGACGAAGCAAGGGGTCTCAGTTTTCTATTATCTCTTGTTTCTCTCTTACCAAAATCATGAATGCCATTTATCGTTTGTGTTTACATTCCGTTTTCTGTTTTTGTATTTGTCATTTATCAAAATTTGAATTGCCAAGTACTGTTTGTGTTTACATTCCGTTTTCTGTTTTTGTATCTATCATTTATCAAAATTTATTAAGTATTGTTTGTGTTTACAGTCCGCTCTCTGCTCCCTTACTTTGGAGTAAACTTTAATGATAATTCGTACTTATTCTCCAAGTTTTCCGCATCGTGCCTGTATTCTAACTTTGAATATCGTGAATTTTAATGTTTATTCTTCGTTTCTGGCTGGTCTGAAAACTAATCTTAATGAAATGTGAATTTTTCCCCTGATTCAGCTGGTCAGGAGTACAGCATAACCTTGTGGACTAACCTACAGGTTCTTTTTTTTTTTTGTTATCGTATAATAATCGACTTCACGATTCTTTATTGTTGTAATACAGTGGCTTACAGATTCTTCTTCTGTTATTATGTAATTCGTATTGTATATGTTACTCCAGACCTCTCCTGTTATACAGGGAAGCTGACGGAATAACTAAGAAGCAACCGTGGAAATATATCCACACACAAAATACAAGTGACGTGATTTGTGTGTGTGTGTGTGAGAGAGAGAGAGAGAGAGAGAGAGAGAGAGAGAGAGAGAGAGAGAGACACACACACACGCACACACACCTCACATGACAAACTTATGGTTCGATTCCTTTATGTTATTGTGTGAACAGATCATCTCAAGATAATCAAATTTTGTCGAGGAATTTACTGTTTTTCCTCTCTCTCTCTCTCTCTCTCTCTCTCTCTCTCTCTCTCTCTCTCTCTCTCTCTTCAGCTTTTTACCTCTTCATTTTCACACACACGCACACACACACACACACACACACACACACACACACACACACGCGCGCGCGCACGCAGGCACGCACGGGGTAACATGGGCCGGACTGATCTAATTTAGATATTTCAATGAACTCTCCAAACTTGTAATGATGGCGGCTTTGCTGCTGCAAGTTCACAACGGCGTCCATTATTCCCTTAATGTGTCGACCGGTACTGAGGTGTACCTGTGGGGGGAACACGTGAGGGAGGGGGGATAGTGGTGGAGGGAGGGGGTGATGAATGAAGGGGTAGTGGTTGAGGGGGGAAGTGGTGTGGATGAAGGGGGTGATGAGTGAGGGGGTAGCGGGTGAGGGGGAGGTAGACAAGGGGATAGGGTATGTGTGAGGTAAGGGAACAAATGGGGTGGATGAAAGACTTGAGATGGATGAGGAGGCTGCGCTGGGTGAAGTGGATGAGGTGATATCATGACGTATGCGAAGACTAGGTATCATCCTCGTGTTCAAGGGTCGTACCGTCGTGCTCAAGGGGTAGTACCGTCGTGGTCAAGGGTCGTACTGTCGTGCTCAAGGGGTCGTACCGTCGTGCTCAAGGGGTCGTACCGTCGTGCTCAAGGGGTAGTACCGTCGTGGTCAAGGGTCGTACTGTCGTGCTCAAGGGGTCGTACCGTCGTACTCAAGGGGTTCAATAGATCTCCACTTAAGCGAATCTTCTGCCTGGACCAGAGCAGTATAGCGATATTCTTGGCTATACCTGATAATGAACAGTGTTGTAGCCTGGGCTCGAACCCACACATCCCGATTGCAAAGCTCATATATTCACACAGGGTGAGCCATAACATTAAATATTCCAATATCAGGCCGATATTCCCCGATACCAAAATCCAAGTACATCATTCTGAGGCAAATATTTGGGAGAGCACAATCTTCTGATATATATATATATATATATATATATATATATATATATATATATATATATATATATATATATATATATATATATATATATATCCCAAGACTCCTTTTCTGGGGGTTCCTGGTGATTTAAGGCTGCGCTACACTCAGCAGCAGTGAAATGATGGACTCTTTCAGAGCGAGTGGTTCTTCAACGAGCGCACGAGTACCTATATACATCGACGGCTATATCAGTACATTTGTTACATCAGTGTACATACTGTAGCAGGTTATGTAGCCTACACTTCTTGCATAGATGTACATCTGCATTCAGATATGTAGTGAATGTGGCATGGGTGTGTCTGCATGGGATAAAGCCCATGAATGACCAGTGCTCGAACATTATATATTACAATAATACAATATTGTCATACCACAATGTTACAATATTGTCATACTACAATGTTACAATATTGTCATACTACAATGTTACAATATTGTCATACTACAATGTTACAATATTGTCATATTACGATTTCACATATCCTGACACTCGACCAGCCGGTTGCGTACATTTTTCTAAACAACATTAAACAGGAAACAATAAACATAAAACACATATACACATTAACAATACACATTCTACAACATCATCATCATATACATAATAATCATCCCTGCGAATATAGATAAAAAAATACATATAATCAAAAAAATTTTGAATGACACAAATCACAATAGTCGTAATCATTTATCAAAGTAAATGACTCCAGTTAATCTATTCGCCAATGGTATCCTTTCGTCCTCCCTAAATTAATACGAGAGCACAAATGAAAGAACACAATGACTCGTGTATTCACTAATGTACTCTTTATAACGTACTGAGCTGAGCTCATTTACCAGTCTCTATAACATCTATTGTCTATTGTCTACGTTGTCGATTATGCTATTGTATCTAACTTCTATGGCATCTAACCTCGACACTGCACTATATTTGTGATAATATATATATATATATATATATATATATATATATATATATATATATATATATATATATATATATATATATATATATTTTGCCTTTATCATCATTATTTGATAAATGTATAAAATGTATACTAATTGGTGTTGTCTAACTATGTTCTATGTATACTGTATTGTCTAACGTCACTTCTATACAGTATTGTATCTGTATGTATCTATCACGTCACACATATAATAGCCTTATTGTTATACAGTACTGTATCTATATGCATCTAACACTCACTATGTATAGCCTCAGTGCTCATACAATATTGTATCTCTGTGCCTCTATCATCCACAAACATTAGACTCACATGTACACTGTGTGGTGTATACCACAACATATCCCATATATATAGCATTATGTCTGCACAAAAGCAATCTTGTGCTGTATTTGACTCGCATGGGACGATCAGAATCTATCACGCACCATATCTTCGCTACACACATCTATCATGCGCTATAATCAATCTCTTATTCGTCAATCAGTTGTCTGTGACACTCTACATTCTGCGGTTTACACAGTGCTATACAACACAGGGCTGATGTACCAGTGAAATGTGAAACGCGTATCATAACCTCCCTGTAACGTAGCCTTTATGTACCTTTGGCCAGTACCTGTTCTAATCCATACGTACTCTGGGGTTCATATAGTGGTATGCAACACGCGGTTGAGGCAGCAGCGGAGGGTGAAATGCATATCGTATCCTTCCTATATGTAGGCTTTATGCACCCCTGCCAGTATGTGCTCCAGTTCATACGCAGACTTATACCCATCTACGCCTCACCCTCCATCACATACGCCCCTTTTATCCTTTTAGGTTCTCCCCATAAAGTTCCCTCATTGGATTTGCGACCATCAGAGCCTTAACGGGATCACACAGACACACGTGTATGAGTGCAAGCGCACACATACACATAGATATACACACACATGTGTACAGTGAAGAGAGAGAGAGCAAACACTCGTACATATACACAAAATACATACAAAAAGGAGACACGTACATGCACAGACACAGACACACACACACACACACACACACACACACACACACACACACACACAATTTGTTGCCCTTCATATTTCTCCAGGGGGCGTCGCGCCTGGGGAGCCCAGCCTTCATCACGCCACAATAAAGGATGATATTCACCGCAATTTGCATACCACCTCTCCCTCTACCTGATGACCTGACACGACCCCCTCCACCATCGCTGACCCCTGACCTTACCCTGACCCTGGGTCATGTCTTCCCCTCTACTTGATGATCATCTAACACGACCCCCTCAACCATCTCCGACCCCTGACCCTGGGTCATGTCTTCCCCTCTACCTGATGATCTGACGTGACCCCTCCATCATCCCTGACCCCTGACCTCCCCTGACCTTCAAACACTCTTCTCCTCCATCCTCCTCATCGGCCTCCCGGCTACCCTTCCTTCCTCTTCCATCATGATACCTCCCTCCTCCCCTCCCTTCTTTCCTTCCCACTAGCATCCTAGCGTCCCTCCCTTTGACTCCTCCCTCACTCCTTTTTCCCTCCCTCTCAATGACTGTCTTGGAACCATTCTTATCCATCCTCTCATCCACCAACGCCTCATCCACTCACCCACTATCCTTCCTCGGCTCATCCATCACCCCTCCTCCACTCATCCAAGACCCCCTCCTCCACCCATCCACTTCTCCCTCATCTCGTACCAACACTTCGCTCCCTCCCCCTTATTTCCTTCCCCCTTACCATAAGCCCCACAGATGGTGATTGGTGGCCGGGGAGTCTGAGGGGAAAATAAGAGGAAAATCAGGGAAAATCAGGCCAAATCGCTGTCTCAATACGGCATCAGGAATGATTGTTCCGTCGACAATCAGATCACCAGTTGATGACCATATTGTGTGGGGCGCCCTCACCCCGAGACCGCAGGGGGGCGGGGGGGAAGGGGGAGCGGAAAGGGGGAGAGAGTGGGAGGGGGAGGAGTACATAGGGGCTGAGGTGTGTGTGTGTGTGTGTGTGTGTGTGTGTGTGACCCATCCTGATCACTGAATGGAATTTCAATTTACATATATCTATCTATCTATCTATCTATCTATCTATCCATATATATATATATATATATATATATATATATATATATATATATATATATATATATATATATATATCTGAGCTGCTCGTTCCGGCACATGAGCCGCCATCTTTGAGAACATTGGCGCTTTCAAAAGCTCACACCTGATGCCTCTTTTGTGTCTCCTGCTGGCAAGCAAGCACTCGAGGGGAGGCCAGGCTGCGTGACTGCCTGCATGTTACGGGAACTGCACGCATTTCACACACCACCAAGCACGTGTGTGTGTGTGTGTGTGTGTGTGTGTGTGTGTGTGTGTGTGTGTGTGTGTGTGTGTGTGTCAGATACGAGAAGGAGTCTGTCATTATTTCTCTTTTCCCCGAGACAACGATGGTTGTTTTGCTAGCGGGAAGGCAGGGGCCTTGGTCTTAGATAGATGGAAGGAGGCTCCACGCTGGAAGAAAGATGTCAGCTGGCTAGAAACGCTTCAGCTGGTTAGAAGATGGTTCTCAAGATAGCTAGAAGGAGGGAAGAGTGTGGGAAGACGAGGTACATAGCTAGAAGGAGATTTATGATTGTTTACTCCTCTAGCTAGGTGGAAACTGGTGACTGGTTCATCCACCTCGAAGGAAGTCAGTTCTAGTTATCTTTGCTAGCTAGAGGGAGGCATGACCTGGTCATCAGTGCTGGCTAGAAGGAGGCATGACGTCACCTACCTAGAATGAGGTATCTACTAGTTACCCTGGTTGACCTAGAGGACATGATCTAGCAGGTGTCTATGTAGGTCAGGTCAGGGGACTGTGGTAGTCATCACAAGCAACAACACACCCCTTCTCTGGGGGTGCCACCAAAGCACCCTTTCTCTGGGTGAGTCACTCATCCATTCCTTCTCTGGGGGCGTCATCAACACACCCTTTCTCTGGGTGAGTCGCTCATGTACCCCTTCTCTGGGGGCGTCATCAACACTCTCCTTCTAAGGGAAGTAGGAGACCTCATCCCTTTCCAGTAGAGTGGGCGACCACACCCTTTTCCACGTAGAGTCAGTGACCGCGCCTATTCTCCAGGAGGGTCGCATAGGTCAAGCTTCAACAGTTCTTACGAACATATTGGTTGTACGTACACCACAGGACACCAGGCGCACAGTCATGCCATAACAAGATGGCAAGAAGATAAGGATAAATTCCCTCACTCACTACAAAATGAAAGCGTTGTCAAATCTCCTCTTGTAAAGTAATTACATCATTTCAAAATCACTTCAAAAATTTCCTTACTGGACTCGAGGGTGTCATTTTCTTTACGGCACACAAGAACTTCACTTTCCACTCTCCCGTGATGAATGAATAGAACCTAAACCCCCCTAGACGGCCACCTCGTACTGTATCATGCACAAGAATACTTCAGCGTACTGTATCATGCACAAGAATACTTCAGCGTACTGTATCATGCACAAGAATACTTCAGCGTACTGTAACGCAACACGCGAATCACTGAACCAGGGTTACAGATGAAAGAGATCTTCGGCAATCTATCCCATAACCAGGGTTCACAATGCAAGAGAAAAGACATGGAAGAAAAAAGGTAAAAGAGTATACATACAGCGTATGACTATATACTGAAGGAGAAGAACCTGGTCCTGCCATCTCACCACCTGCCAATATTGGGGCACATTTACCTACCAGTGAAGACCAAAGACCTCCATTAAATCTATAATGACATGATATACAACGCTCAACCCTTTGTCTCGGACCACATTTCAAGACCTAATGATCGCGCATGACGAATCAGTCATAGCGAGAACAGAGATGGTTCGCTCAGTCCCATATGTGTGTGTGTGTGTGTGTGAATGTGTGGACCAGAGCACAGCAGCCAATGCTTTCTAATGCTTTCTAAAACTATAGTGTTATTTAAGATCTGTATGGCAATATATATATATATATATATATATATATATATATATATATATATATATATATATATATATATATATATATATATATATATATTCTAATATACTTACGTTGGGGTCGCGTGAGAATATATGAAAATATTTTCGGAATGGTTTTCGAAATTCGTTGAGATTAGTTCGCGATGTCATGGCTCAGTGACTCTTATGGCCTCGTAAAGCATGTTCTTGGCCCCGGTATGTAGGGGGGTCAGGTCCGAGCACACGTCTCCTGGCTCTAAGAGGGATATCTCGTAGGGATAGTACGGAAGTTTAAACCGTAATGGTGGCGCCCATGTGAACGGTTTTATCTTAAGTATGTATATTATAGTGTGTGTGTGTGTGTGTGTGTGTGTGTGTGTGTGTGTGTGTGTGTGTGTGTGTGTGTGTCTGTGTGCCCATATCTAGACTGTGAAATACGAAATGCTTCCCAGTAGGCTTTCCTTAGAACAATCTTAATTCTTAATCACGAGCAGCATTTATATATACAAACCAATACAATAATTTATATACCTTACCGTAGGAGCGTGTGTGCGCGCGAGAGTAATGTGGAAAATATAATGAAAATTGTGAGTTCCATTAGATATAAAACATTAGACTAATACATTAATGTATTCCGTGGATGATATAGATGAATTAGGCAAGTATCGTACTCAAACGGCCATAAACATAAATAATTTAATTATACTCTCAAATTAGCATACACACGAGTAAGTCAATTACCATTTTTAAATAACTCATTAGAATCAGGTCACTGGGCATGTCCGAGAACCTACATCAAATAATATAGTAATTAGTAAAAAAAACAACAACTAAACAACATGATAACTGGCAGATAAATCATCTCTACAACCAGATAAATAACTGGGTTAATCATCACCTAGGTATACACTGTTAATGACTCCAGTCGACCAATTGAACATATTCAGCAAATCACGGGTCTTTATCATCATACTGACATGAAGCGGTGAAGAGGTTGGACACAACTCGTATGGACACGTCTCGTTCCCTCCCCCGTGTGTGTGTGTGTGTGTGTGTGTGTGTGGTCATCATGACCACCGTGGTGGTGGCTACGTAGGGTCAACCGTCATCGGACAGCCCCGGGACCGACCTAAACTCCGACGGGTAAAAGTTTAGATAGAATTAGTTGGTGCAGGAGGAGGTGAGAGCTGGGGAGAGAGGCGGGGGAGGGCAGCGGCTATAAGGGGAGAGTGAGAGAGGGGCGGATATGAAGGGGAGGGGAGGGGGTTGGGGAGAGCCAGGGGTAAAAAAAAAAGGAAAGACAGGGTGAAATAAAGTGTACATGTGGGGGAGAGAGAGAGAGAGAGAGAGAGAGAGAGAGAGAGAGAGAGAGAGAGAGAGAGAGAGAGAGAGAGAGAGAGAGAGAGACTATCTATCTTATATACCTGCCAAGCGACCATTCACTATCATGGAATCATTCCACAATGAGACAAACTATGTCCTTTGCAAAACTCTGGCCACACAGCTGACCATAGATGATCAAAATGTTCACATTTATTTAAGCTGAAAGTTTTGGAATGCAGCTAAGCTTGAAGGCGTGATGAGAGAGAGAGAACCACTCTCGAAAGCTGTTCTCCTAAATGAGAGATTATGTACAGAGCAGTCGAGAGCTTATTGTAGTGATGTGAGCCATTGTCTCTATCTACCGGGTGTGGATGATGTGAGGATTTACACTCGAGTGATGATTTACATCTGAGTGACAATTTACACCTGGGCTAGGATTCGCGCCTCCTCCTTTATGTAAAAAAAAAAAAAAAATACATGTTGCTTTTAATCACTGGTTGACATGAGATACTTATAAAACCATTATGTTCATACAGAACTTGAATAAAAGATTTCACACACGTACGCACACATATCAGAACACGCAATGTTCACATGGGAATCAATCTAAATATTTTCACCTCTTCGCACCCCGAGAATCGAACCCGGGCTACTGAGAACAGCAGGCGGCCAGCGTACCACCAGACAAACCAATGGCACAAAACCTACACCTCCTTCATTCTGGGTCTGCGACTCTAGCTTCCATCACTGCCCCTTACCCCTGGTACTTCCATCACTCTCCCTCTTGCTCTAACACTAGTTATTCTCTCCCTTTCCCATCTACGCCCTTCGTTATTGCCCCCCTCCCCCTTTTTTCCCCCCTCACGTTTCCCTCCCTGTACATTTTCCTTCTCTTTCTTCATTCGCTCCTCATGAATTCAATGCTGGCATTGTACCATCTATGTTCTTACCTCCCTCGTTCACTCTTCCTTCCTTATGATTCTCCATCACAATTCCCTCCTTCCTCCTCCGCAGTCTCTCTCCCCTCTTCCCTCCCCCTCCCACATTTTCTGGAAGAGGAGCCAAAAACAACATCGCGGCGGGGAAGAGACAGAGCAACAGTGCTGCCAACTACTGGTGGCATGGAGAAACCTCTCTCTCTCTCTCTCTCTCTCTCTCTCTCTCTCTCTCTCTCTCTCTCTCCTGAAATAAACGGAACTGATGATTTGCTGGTGTGGTGCCTCTTCCAGTTTGGTGATACTGCTTATGCGATGGTTTCACACACACACACACACACACACACACACACACACACACACACACACACATATATGTATATATATGTGTGTGTGTGTGTGTGTGTGTGTGTGTGTGTGTGTGTGGTTGTCCATATGCTAAACTTTTCCCTATACTTCCTGCAACTCAGAGCGGAAACATCGAAACAGAAATCACAGCGAGGAATATTTTCAGCGACAGTTCCCTTTTTCTCCTCCGCTGAAGATGGCAACAGTGAGGACGCCGGTCAGCCAGATGCACCACCACGAAGATGGCAACACTGACAGTCTTGGTCAGCTGGGCGAGCCAATCAGCTGTCGCGGTGCGCCCAAGATCCTTCCATTCTTCGGGAATTTGTGGACGCACTGACAGTATTTTTTTTCTCTCTCTCTCATTCCCATATACATCTCTTCTTGAGATACTCATCCAATTTCCATTTCCAGTAGACGAGAAATATCCCGAGAACTTAAAAAAAAGGAAACAAAAAAAGCGTTCTCTTTCATGAGAGATAAAGCCTCGTTGGGGAGCTGTTTATGGAGGAGATACGAATTTGGCGGGAAATATTTGTAAACAGAGCGAAAAGCGCGCGGACGAAGCGCCTCATCTGGACATCTCAGAAGGACTGGCCGCTATTTCAAGCTTGGCTGACTTTATTATCTACACTACGGAGCTTCCCCCTAGAAGAAAGAACGATTTTCCTCCCCCCAGCCCCAATTGCAGGAACGTTTCACATTTATAGAATATTAAGAAAACAAAAGTGAGGTCCATATTTTCTTCTCCCTCCGCCAACGAGTCTTTCTTCGGGGAAGGAGAAGAAGAAGAGACGCAAGATTTCCTCTTGTTTTCGGGAACTTTGGGTGGTGATGTCTTGGTACAACACATTCAGTTTTACGTGGGTAATAAAACCCCTTTGGTTCCCTTACAATGTCATTAAACCTCATCAGGAGCAGAATTTCTGATTTACGACAGAGCCAAGAAGACGGAAAATATGCAAATTAGCTGGCTGTATCGGCGATGCCCTACACCCCCCCTTCGCTTTATCGACGGCATGCGTCCGTCGTAACACGAGGCGATCGCAGTCGTAAATCCGGAAGAAGCCGGATGAAACGAGATAATGCGGAATCTCGTTCGCCCGGCCCAGTCCTCCTGCGACGGCCTCTTCCCGGCAGGAAAAACTTGGGTGATCAAGAAGGCTGGTGGAGGTGAGGCCGGCGCTACACACAACCCGTCCCGGGGGTTCGACTCCCAGCAGAACCCTCGGTGGTGTGTGCCGGGGCTCCTCAACCCGTTTCGAGGTTCGACTCCCCCAGCAGAACCCTGGGTGGTGTGCGCCGGAGCTCCTCAACTCGTCCCGGGGGTTCGACTCCCCAAGCAGAACCCTTGATGGTGTGTGCTGGGCCTCCTCAACCCGTCCCGGGGGTTCGACTTCCCCAGCAGAACCCTGGGCGGTGTGTGCCGAGGCTCCGGGCGAAGCAGTGAGAAGAGGTTGAACAAAAGGAAAAAAGGAGCGAAAGATAGAAGAATGGAAGGAGGGGGAGCAGAGGGAAGATGAACAGAGGGAGACAGCAGGCAGATGATGAACAAAGGGAGATAACCGTCAGGCGATGATGAACATGGGGAGAGAACATGGACGGTGGGATGAACAACGAGAGAAAACAGGGAGATGATGTAAACAACGAGAGAAGAATTGATAACAAAAAAGTGAGAAAACGGGATGAGATATTTGTGTCTCATACGGTTGGTTGCTTGTCTGGTCGTCTGGGCTTGAGTACTATCAACTGCCAGGGTCATTAAGGCCCTCAGCGATAAGCTACATCCACCAAGCGAAGGACCTTCAACACCTGGAGGAGGTGTTGAAGATAATTCTCAGACCACACATACACCCTCACTAGGTCTGTGGCCTTTTGAGTGCTAGAGCAGTGGACGATGACTGCTCTAACACCCAGTTTTTCAGACAAGTATTAATTAACTGATTAGCGGAAAAAGGCCTTTAATAACGCCTCTAATAATTACCCAGATAAGTCAATAGGAATCGAAAAATATAATAATTCTTTCTTAAATTGATTTAAAAGAATTCAATAGAGAAAAAATGATGTAAATGAAAATGAGATGTACGGAAATTTGGGTAAATGTCTATGAAGTGTACAAGAAAAAATGAGCTCAATTTAGATGAGGTAAATAGAATGAGGTGATTACATTGAAGTAAGTCAAACTGGGGTACATCAAAATGAGGCAGAGGTCTTCATTTTTCCCCTCACTTGCTTCTTTCTCAACGACATGAGTCAACCTCTGCTGTGACATTCGCCATTAAGTGTGAGTAAAGAGGCTGGAACAACTTGTTGGCGTGCGGCTGAGGGGGGGAAAACTTGTCAATAATTCAACAACTCGGAGGCGAACACCGCCACGGGAGAGAGAGAGAGAGAGAGAGAGAGAGAGAGAGAGAGAGAGAGAGAGAGAGAGAGAGAGAGAGAGAGAGAGAGGTTGTCGATACGGCCATGGGAGGGAGGGTATTGGCATGTCCCCCCACCTCACACGATACTGTGAGGAGTAGGGTCATGTGGGGGGGGGGAGTGTGTGTTGATGTGTGTGTGTCTGTCTGTAGCACGTGAGATGAGAGAGAGAGAGAGAGAGAGAGAGAGAGAGAGAGAGAGAGAGAGAGAGAGAGAGAGAGAGAGAGAGAGAGAGAGAGCACATTCGGTACTGCTGTAAACACTGGCCCAGCACATCATCGTTGGCTACGATCGTGTCGGCCTGGACAGCCGAAAACACACCCACACACATACACACACACACACACACACACCCAAACACACACACCCTTGCGTGTCAGCGGGTTCCTGAGGGAGTCAGTGTGCCCGGCAGTATGAGTCCCTCACTTGAGCTGAGGGGAAACACGAGAGTAACAGGAGGAGGAGGAGGAGTGCCACAGCAATGCACTCTGGCCCTGCCGCCCGGTCATCGCGGGAGGATGTTGAATGATGACTTCAGGCCATTGTGTCCCTCTCTTGACGAGCCCGGCAGCTCTGGACAATGGCACGAGTGGCACACTGGCTCTCCTGAACCATTGTGTGGGGGAGCACCACGAGGCTGATAGGGAGGATCACTTACATGAGGAAGAGCATCGGTTTGATGGATCATTCCCACTGTGGCACGAGGAGCGGTGTATTGTGCTCCTTGACGGCGCGGGATTATGGGGAGGGTCCTACCACACGCTGGCAAGGCGAGCTGTCAACCACTAGGCTCCACCACAAACGAGCTGTCAACCACAAGGCTCCACCACAAACGAGCTGTCAACCACTAGGCTCCACCACAAACAAGCTATCAACCACAAGGCTCAACCACAAACAAGCTATCAACCACAAGGCTCCACCACAAACAAGGTGTCAATACTAATGTTCCACCGTACTTTTCCAGCCAAGCTGTCGATTACAAGGCTCCATCACACCGTAGGTGTCAAACAAATGATTCGACCAAACACAAGAGCCGACCTTATTCAACTATCTCAAGCTGGTTCATCATCAGTTTCTTGTAAGCAATTATTCACCTTTTCCACCCTTGAGCTTATGCCCCTGCCTATGTACCTCTTCCATCAGTTTTCATCACAGAACTATCAATCTTTTCCATAACTTCTAAGTGTGTATACGTGTCTCCAACACCACTTCCTATATATCTAATTGCCATCACTTCTAAGCATATGTTTCTATCCTTTTCTTCCCACCAGCTCAAAGGGTCTATTCGTCTATATTTTCACCTCACTTCCATGAGCGTATATTCATCTATCTTTTCTATTACTTCTAAGCACGTCTGTCTATTTCTCCTCTCACATCTGACCATCTATCTGTCTACCGATTTGGTTGAGTATGCGCTCACCCTCTGCTCGTTAATGTATGCTCAGTCACGTACAAAACTTTGGCTTGCATGTTTTTCTGTCCTCGTCAGTCCAGTTTGTCCATCTGTTTGTTGGTCTTCCTTCCGTTTCGAGCAGTGCGTCTGACCCGACCCCTTCCGGCGGCACACAGGAAAAACTACAACAGACGCCGTCCCTCTCCCTCCCTTCGTCTCTCTCTCTCTCTCTCTCTCTCTCTCTCTCTCTCTCTCTCTCTCTCTCTCTCTCTCTCTCTCTGCTTCTGCAACATTGGAAGCCAAAAAAAAAAAATCACATCAAGAAATGACTGTTGCTTAATCTGACGAAACAATGTTGCGAATGTCGAAGGGGCTGTAACCAAACGCTGTAAATAGGTCGTCAAAGGTAAGGCGAAGAATCACTAGTGTTATAATGAACATCTTCGAGTTTATTGGCTTGCGTTTCGGCGTTATCTACACCATCATCAGAGCCCACAACGGAGAGGATACATGCATGTATAACATGTATAATAAGAGTGTCTATACATCTCATAAAGTGTGGCAAATGTAAAAATGTGACGAATGAAAGACATATCGTGAAGTCTCCAGGTGAAATGATCAGTGACTCACTTGTTTACGATCCAGTGTATTTGTCCATGTTCAAACGACTTTAACCATGGAGAGCTGCAGTCGTGAACCATTTATCAGTAGGAGTCTCCTACTGCTGTACTGCTCTGTATACTGGCAAGACGTAGCGACACCACAGGATACACATCCCTGAACAACTGTGGGCGATCAGGACGAACCACTCCACCCAAGTGCCAAACAGCCTTCCTCTTCCACAAATCATCACCCTCACGGCAAGCACCATCCAGTGTTGGCAGTGTGGTTCTCTGTGTGGGCCGGGAGATGCTTGGAAGGTGGAGTGCTAGAGACCTGAGTCCCGCATTTCCTACAGGAATAAACCCATCATAAACAACACAGAGCCCATCTACAGCGTTACTACGTAGGTTAGTAAAGATATCACTTCGTAGAGTAGGACGGGTCAATCTTATAATGTACTAGTGTTAGTATATCAAACTATGAATCTCGGGATTTTGATCGTAACTAGGATACACTGTCTCTGTTTATCTAGATATCATATACACTGCCTTGTGTTGATGATCATTAACTCAAGAATTATAATATAATGATGAATTCATGAAGTATGATGATGAATTCATGAATTATAATGATGAATTCATGAAGTATAATGATGAATTCATGAAGTATAACATAACGATGAATTCATGAAGTATAAGACTTTCAGTGGGTTGTTTTAAACCTGCTTAGAACTATGATTCTTTCTTTTATAATTCACTTCACTTGGTGTTTTCATGATTCTTTTAATCAAATTCTAAGATTCGCTATGTATATATATATATATATATATATATATATATATATATATATATATATATATATCCAGTAGTCAAACCCTTACGGTAAGCTCTGCTGGTATCTATGGGTCAGATCATGTGGGCATTATATGGGGCTGGATCCCTTTGCCCAGAGTGCTGGCGATAAACAGTTCGATCCCTTATCGCTGACTGCACGAACTACACAGAACATGATCCCTCTCATCTGATCCTCCAACTGTAACCTTAAGTCAAACCCACTGGTTACAGGAGTCCGCCATCTTAATACTGTAAGAGGAAAGACGGACTTCAATAGAACGAACTGGGGTTCAAATACCGGGATTAGAGCGGACTTCATTAAGACGAACATCGCTTACGAGTCACAATACCGGGTTCAGGACAGACTCCGATAAGACGAACACCGCTTAGGAGTTCCTGTACCGGGGACGAGATGAAGAACTTCAGTTGGGCGAACACCGAAGAGTTATGGCACCGGGTTCGACACCTCCAACCCCGGAATAATGAACGGGTTCGACGCCTTCTACCCCGGAATAATGAACGGGTTTCGACGCCTCTAACCCTGGTATAATAAACGGGTTCGACGCCTCCAACCCCGGTATAATGAACGGGTTCGACGCCTCCAACCCCGGTATAATGAACGGGCCAGATCTAATAAACACGTCACTGGCCAGAGCAATAAATCACGGCTTTGATTATATCAAAGGGTTACAGCCAGCGGAAATGTTTAATTTGTTATGAGTCCAAGCCCCCCTCCCCTCCCCCGGTCGCGCCATATATAATCAGAAATGACTTTTATCAAACAGTTAAAAGAAATCAATATATATATATATATATATATATATATATATATATATATATATATATATATATATATATATATATATGGAGAGGTGTGAAGCAATGTGGAAGTGTGAGAAGCACTTTGGATCGGGATGGAGAAGTGTGGAACAGTGTGGAGAGATGTGGATCAGTGTGAAACAGTATGGATGAGGAAGTGTGTGAAACAGTGTGGAGAGGAGTGGAACAGTGAGGAGAGGTGTGTGGAACACTATGGAGAGGTGTGGAGCAGTGTGGAACAGTTTAAGGTAGTGTAGGAAGGTGTGGAAGCATCGCAATGGGTGTGGGGTGGAACTAAGCCACGTGCTCTGGTGTGGAACTATGTGGAGCGGTGATGGTCTTGCAAAGGTGTGTGGGGAGGACATGTGGATGACAGTGTGTGTGTGTGTGTGTGTGTGTGTGTGTGTGTGTGTGTGTGTGTGTGTGTGGAGAGGTGGGATGGAGTAAGTAGAAGGAGGGAGGACGGGGGAAGACAGAAATCAAAGGAGATGATGAAGGCCAAAGTGCAGTTCTGAAGTGGGCTCTCACGGGGTAATTAAAACTGAAGGACTAATTATGACAGTAATTAAAGTGAGAAATTTAAATGATCACCTGGAAAATCATGGAAACTGGAATATATTAAACCCTGCTGGAGTGACGTGATAAATTACGAATAGGATATGCAATCCTCACCCCACTTATCCTAAACTAATTGCTTTAGTCTGACCTTAATAAATAGTTTTAAAGGTAAATTTCACTTTGACAAATTGTCAACTCATGGTTTCCTAAGAGTCACAATAATATCAAAGACGATTTAGACACCAGCCAACCAATAGCAAGAAGGAACACGTTCTGCGCCAGTGAACTGAACGAACTAATTCCCTGTCGTCCCATCGTCATCAAAGGGAAACGTACGACAGCCAATCAACGTTAAGCAGAACATAACCCAACCAATCATCACTGGGGTGACTACTCCTACCCAATCAACGTCCATATGGAGTGTAACATAACCCCCTATCACCGTCGAGAATGGATGCATTGCAACCAATCAACGTCGAAATGCAGCGTATCATGAACCAATCAGAACCGAGAAAGAATTCGCCGTCCGCCAATGAACTCCAAGAGCCAATACCGTCCTGAAAACGTCAGCTCAAGACGAAATGTAGCCCAGCCAATCAGCGCCGGGGTCGAGCGCCCCCTTGGCCAATGGTTGGGACACGTTCTGTACTTACTACCTCAATGTTATGGACGGTCATCAAGGAGACAAATACCGCCAGATAATACGATAACATGAGACGTCGTTATCTGATAAGCGAGAACGACACATTTTCTCCCTTAATCTAAGAATCATCGGCGGCCCCCTTCAAGACCAGTCTTCCAAACGCCACAGTTCAACCCTGGTATAACGTGAATATGTCGGGCACAACCTTATCCCCCACACACTAACCTGGAACCACTACATAAACCACACCACAAAGTCTGCTGCCCAAAAGCTACCAGGGTAGTATAGGTGCCGTAGTAACCAACAGACTTTCCTCTTATAGGAAGAGGAAAGGAAATTAGGTTGTTGGAGATAAGGAGTGTTTGATGAAGACCCTACCCCAGCCACCGCGTAGTGTGTATAAAGTATAAGATGAAGCATAAGTTATGAATGTGCGAAGATGTACTGCCATTTGCCTCATATGATTCTCTGGAACGAATGAATCGGTTCTCGACGCGTTGGCGGATATTCATCAGCTTTCATCACAGAGTTTCTCTTGTGAATATTACCGGGAATCGAACCTGTTCTTACTCTTCCCGGGGAAGTAAATTCTCATCACTTCTAAACTTACGTTATGAACAGCAGTCGCGGTCGGTCACACACTTACACACGCAAGACCCTACCATCTCACATCCCAGTGATCTCGAACGGATAACCCACCCATTTTCATAACCACGTCACAAAAACCACCTTTATCACATACGGGCGCAGCCTCAGCGAAACATACATTACCCTCCTAATGTAGAAAAATACATTAAAACCCTCCCCGCTCCTCCTCTCCCAAAGATATTTTGCTGTCGACCATAACTTGTGCCCGATCCACGATCGCACGCACCAGGTACACACCACCGCCACCAGCGGAGGGACACGCTAGGTAAACACACACGTAATTTCTCACCACAACCGCAAAAATCATAAGAGAGAGGAAGAAATTCCACCACAGTTGATGTTGGTTTAAGAGGAGTGGTCTGGGGGGCCGCAGACGTGTGGGAAGTGCTCACGTGTCCAGCCTTTTGCTAAACCATCGCCAGCCTTCCCAATATTTTGACAACTTCCCGACAAAAAAAAAAGAAAAAAAAACCCTAAAACGAAAACAAAAATCTTTAATCTATTTTTGTTCTACATGAAAACAGGACATAAAAGCTATCTTTTTAAGGTCGGGGGTTCAAAGCAGTTTTGTGGTGTGATGGAAGCGACAGTGAAACGACACGTGAAAATCCCGTAGTCTTGCAGGTACTGTCGGCTTTGGGTGTCACATTACCACTGTCTCGACCCCTGGGAGACGGTCCCTGGCGGAGGAGGACAAGAGCGACGAACGTGACAAACGTTGTGAATATTGACATCAGAACGATTAACGAGACGCTCGACTCTCCTGAACCAGTTCGAAGCAGTTCGCGAACCGCACGAAACCAACACACCAGCGTCCGTGATCAGTGAGCTACAGACATCATAACAAACCAAACTTCTACGTAAAATCCCCCGCGTTTAAATACCCTCCCTTTCCCCCCACTCTACACCCCCTAAATCCCGCGTTTAAATACCCCCTCCCCCCTCTACACCCCTAAATTTCGCGTTTAAATACCGCCCTCCCCCCTACTCTACACCCCCTAAATCCCGCGTTTAAATACCCCCTCCCCCATTCTACACCCCCTAATTCCCGCGTTTAAATACCCTCCTACCTCCCACTCTATACCCCCTCAATCCCTCGTTTGAATACCCCCCTCCCCTCCCCCATTCTGCACCCCCTAAATCCCATGCCACCCCCGTAAAACTAACATAAGGACATAAGGCATCCGATCACACGAGAGGGAGTTTATTATTCACTGAATCTCTCGTGGCGACGACAATCCCAGATTATGCAAACCTGACGAGCGCTCTGGTGGGATGCGCCAGGGGGGGGTGCACGTCCCGTGCCGTCCACAGTTTTAACTTAAATCCGCTTGAGCACGACGGCACGACGCCCCACGGTAAGACGCATGAGCACGACGGCACGACGCCCGACGGTACGACGCATGAGCACGACGGCACGACGCCCGACGGTGCGACGCATGAGCACGACGGTGCAACCCTTGAGCGCAAAGGTACGACTCTTGGGTATAAAGGCAGGCCTTTGACCTGACCCTTACGAGACATGTCAAGCTCAAGCCATCATGTCCCAGGGTCGTACGGTCGTGCTGAAGGGTCGTGCCGTCGTGATAAAGGGTCGTGCCGTCGTGCTTAAGGAATCAATAATCAAATTACTGAGCGACCTTGAAGCATTACGTAAGAAACAACGACACTTCGTAGGTCAGACGATGACATTAGTTATGGTAAGATTAACCAATCAGAAGACGGGTAAAAATGTTAACTACATCCCTTCCATTACAGCAAACGAGATAACGAGGCAGTTTCGTCGTTAAGGGGAATGTTGCGTGCGAAAGATTTTCTGGACATAACGTATGGGTGAGAGAACATGGCATCACTGGGTGAATGATGTGGGGAGAGAGAGAGAGAGAGAGAGAGAGAGAGAGAGAGAGAGAGAGAGAGAGAGAGAGAGAGAGAGAGAGAGAGAGTTAAAAGTAGAGAAGGAAAGAGTGACAGTGGGGGAGGTAAAGTGAGGGGGAGTGAGGGGAGGTAAAGTGAGGGGAAGTGAGGGGAGGGAGGTAGGTAAGAGAGAGTATGAAGATGGGGGAGGGACACACCCATCACATCTCTAATATATCAACCGTAATCAAAGGTGATGAAGGACTCCATCCAATCATTCCACTAACACCATCTACTGCCCAGTTCTGCAGTTGCGTCCACCCACAGTACACCCGCCCAGGCCCCACAGGAAGTACACCATCTGGGCCGGTCTAAAATTCGGGCTTGGAAAGACGGCCCTGGGGAAAAAGCCCTTAATGCTCAAGAGGAAAAGAGAGTTGGGACAAGTCACTGTGGGCTCTACTGATCGATAGGTAGAGGACTATAAGCAAACACCATCAGCTGTAGCATCCCCCCCCCCCACCCTTCCCCTGCACCATCAGCTGTAGCATCCCCCCCACCCCCACCCCCTTCCCCTGCGGAGGCACTTGTTAATATGCAAATATGAGAATAAAAGAGAAATCTAGACCCACACGAAACAAACAAAAGAGATGTTCTTTTCTTTTTCGGTTCGTGGCAAACAATGCGACACTGCGTGGTTTGTATAAGGTCTTGTTTGGATGAATGTCTACTGTGGCAAAACAAAGTTGTTGACATTTTCTCTCACGAATGTTGAAAATACAGAACAAAGCAAAATGTTTGAATGTCTCTGTATTGTCTCTTGATTTGTTTGTGTATCTTTCTATCTTTCTAACTACCTATCAATTAGTTATTTATTTTCATTATCAGCATTTCCCTATCTATATATATATATATATATATATATATATATATATATATATATATATATATATATATATATATATGGTGCATTAGAATTCAACACGAAGCAGTTATAAACTGCACGTTAAGTATCAGCACAATAAACATACATTACGGTGAAAGGATTGCTCTAATTTCCGTGATCATACATCAAGAAAGACTGGAATTAGGAAACTCATGAAAAGTTAATCCTAACAGCTAAATGACGAGTCGGACGATCAATTATCGTAGGTGTGACGAATGGGATCTTCTACAACACTGCTTTTCACTGGTAGCAACACTTGAGGTCCTCTCCACGACTATAAAGAAAACACTGGAGATATGTGAAGGTATCCACTCATATATATAACCTTAAGACCGAATTCTTCGAGGATAAATTATATCTAGCAGTGTTATATATTTCTTGTGTTTCCCCTGATGATGTGATTATCACATGAAAGTGCACTTGGGAACTTGTCGTGTTTTTCATGACCCCGTGGACTCATAGGGAATATACTTAATCAAGCGTTCAATTGTGATCCTTTCCAACGTGTGTGTGTGTGTGTGTGTGTGTGTGTGTGTGTGTGTGTGTGTGTGTGTGAGAGAGAGATAGAGAGAGAGAGAGAGAGAGAGAGAGAGAGAGAGAGAGAGAGAGAGAGAGAGAGAGAGAGAGAGAGAGAGAGAGAGAGAGAGTACACAGGTAGTACACACACCAGATGGCCTGCTGGGTTTACGACGAGGCCATCTGCAGGTCTCAACTCCACAGTAACAAAGATGAATGTTAGGCTAGAGTCATACGAAGGTTCTCTCCCCACCCTCCACTCCCAGTCTCTCCCCATCTTCCACACCCACTCTCTCCCAACCCTCCACACCCAGTCTCTCCCCATCTTCCACATCCACTCTCACTCTCCACTCCGTCTCTCCCCATCTTCAATATCCACTCTCTCCCCCACCCTCCACACCCTCCGGTGAGAACAGCCGGCAGTAGAAACACTGGGAGAAAACCCCATACACATGGCTGAAATATAGCAAGCATACAGTTTTATAGGAATGAAATGTAGTACCTATCTATACATACTACCTTGCTACACTATATTATGCTATGCTATGCTACACGGTGCTATACAACACAACAAGCTAGCAATGGTTTCAGCTGGAGCAGTTTTTATGGCATATATATATATATATATATATATATATATATATATATATTCTTTTCTTTATTTGATTTTCTTTATCATGTTTCACCAGGTCAATACCAGGCTGGAACCCTTTCACAGTAATGAACGGATCTCGACGCACATATTACATTCATTTTTATCATTTTTTGCTCTCGTGTTTTGCACATTTTTCCTGCCCACATTTTCCGCGATAATGGCCACTGAAAAATATTTACGAATACAGAAATAACCACTGTTATGCCCTGTACTGCCGCGTCCTGTACCCGAGGTACAGTTTTGGCCTTGTTCTCACGCAAATATATATATATATATATATATATATATATATATATATATATATATATATACATATATGTATATTGAGCACATGAAAAAATAATGCGTAATCACATGGCAAATGTAACTATGGGGGAGAATTATTTTGGTGCTGTTCATGAAAATTTTAGTCTTTTGAAAAAAAAAAATTTGACTAAAAACATATAGTCATTGTGAAACTATTTAAATACAAAGTACAAATCAGTGTCGGGATAAGTTACTGTATCGCAAAAAAAAAAAAAGAAAAATTAAATCGAAATTTGCAACAAATTTCATGAGGAAAAAAAAAAAAAATTCAGATTGGTAAGTGTGTTGGCTATGTTCATTATTTACGGGAAAATAATCGTTAAAAAAAATGCTATTTCGCAGATATATGACCCGAAAATAGCCTGCGTTAGCAGTAACATTTTCAAGTAATAAAATCTAATATCTAATGTTAAAAACTGGTTTAAAAAAAATGTATTTTTAAAAAGGATCGAACTCCGAAAATTTTTTTTTCGCACGCCGGCGCATTGAAAACAAGGCAGAGATTGTAAGAATTGGAATAGATAGATGTTGGAACACAGAATGTCATATTATCTCTAATTCCTAACAGGCAGCAGGGTGTTTACATGTGGAGTATTGTCAAGTGTTGTCCCTACTATGGAGAGATAAGTGTTATCTCTCGCTCACGATGGTCAGCACGTCAACTGTGATTCTCTAGCATGGAGAGTTGCTTGGGGTTTGAGGTTATAGAGTGAATGGCTGGTTGGTTAGCTGGTTGGTTGACGGGTTGGTTAGGTGATGGCTGGTTGGTTGTTTGGGTCAATAGTTGGTTAAGTATCTGGTTGGTTTGTTGTTTGGGTGACGAGCTGATTAGGTCATTAGCTGGCTGGATGACTGGTTGGTTAGGTGATTGGCTGGTTGGATGGCTGGTTGGTTAAGCGATTGGTTAGTTGTTTGGTTTGTTGGTTGGATGACTGGTTGGTTAGGTGACTGGCTGGTCTGGTGGTTGAATACTGTTGGTTGTTGCTGTAGTTGTGCTCTGGTGGTGGAAGCTATGAATGTTAATTCTTTCATATCTGTCCACGCATTACCTTACTTTACGTCTGTCTGTCTGACACTGTGTCTATCCGTCCGTAAGTCTGTCACTCCGCCTGTTTGATTTTGTGTATCTGTCTCTTTCGGCCTCTCTCTCTCTCTCTCTCTCTCTCTCTCTCTCTCTCTCTCTCTCTCTCTCTCTCTCTCTCGCACCTAGCAACCTTCCACACAATAATACCCTCAGTAATTCCGTCGTCTCATAAGTTCATATTTTTGTCACACGGTGGCGCTGGGGAGGGGAGAGGGGAGAGGTAGGGGGGAGGGGAGAGGGACAGCCATGGTCTCTACCCCCACACCCCATCTCTCACACTTCCAGATGATGTGGGAGAGGAGGTCGGTGAGGGGGGGAGGGTTGTGGGAGTCAGTGAGGTGCTGGAGGTATGATGAGGGAGGGAGGGGAGTTTGGTGGGGTGCTTTTAGTGGAGGTAAGGGGAGGAAAGGATGGTAAAGCTTAGGCCAGCTGGGCCCAGAGGGAGAACAGGGAGGATGGAGGGTGAGGACGAAGGGAGGATAAGAGAGAAGAGTGCTCAAGTGTCGTACCGTCGTGTTCAAGGGTCGTACGGTCGGGCTCAAGGGTCTTACCGTCGTGCTCAAGGGTCGTACCGTCGTGATCAAGGGTCGTACCGTCGTGATCAAGGGTCGTACCGTCGTGATCAAGGGTCGTACCGTCGTGATCACGAGTCGTACCGACGTGATCAAGGGTCGTACCGTCGTGATCAAGGGTCGTACCGTCGTGATCAAGGGTCGTACCGTCGTGATCAAGGGTCGTACCGTCGTGATCACGAGTCGTACCGACGTGATCAAGGGTCTTACCGTCGTGCTCAAGGGTCGTACCGTCGTGATCAAGGGTCGTACCGTCGTGATCAAGGGTCGTACCGTCGTGATCAAGGGTCGTACCGTCGTGATCACGAGTCGTACCGACGTGATCAAGGGTCGTACCGTCGTGCCCAGAGGGACGTGCAGTTATGCTCGAGAGATTAAGGAGACACGCTCCCAGGACGCACATTTTCCAGGACATCTCTTTCCATCGATCGACCGGGCCCCTGGCGCTATTCATTCATTCATTTAGCGAAGTTTATACATGGGAGAGCTGCGTGGGAGGAGGGATGGGGGAGGTCAGGTCTCCGAGAGGTTCATTAATTACAAACGTTAGACTTGCTGGAAACAGCAGAGGCTGGTGAACTACGAAGGCTTCCAGTAGAGGCTGGTGGATCTGGAAAAAAAAAGTTCCAGCAGAGACTAGCGGACCTGGAAAGGTTCCATCACAGGCTGGTAGACCACGATAAGCTCCAGGAAAACTGGACTTGACATTTAAAAAGACTTTAAAACTCACGTCCAGATGATTGCCAATAGAAACAAAGCGACCCTCCAGTCATACGGTTGTGAAACCAAGTTCCAATATTGCCTCCCAGATCGCTTCTCCAACTTCCTTCATCTTGGATGTAGTCACACGTAGAGTCTGTCACGAAGAGGGGCAACTGTTGCTCTGCCTTTACTATAGCCATCGTTAGGTTTGCTACAACCTCTCTATACGGCAACCTCATCCAGGTAATGCAAAATGTGGATACAATCTCAAATCGAAGGAATGTTACCATTAAGAAAAAATTAGTGCCACTTTGGAAGGATGTGTTCAGACCAAAGCTTAATTTTCTCACAGGTTAATACGACACAGGGTCGCAGCGTGTGTCCAAATGCCAGATGACAGATAAACAGCAAAGCTGACCTCAAACAAGGTATTGATTCATAAACAACGCCTGACTAACCCAACAGCCTTGAGTTCTAGCCAGCAAAACACAGCACAGACGGGATGCGTCATAATTGCATTCCGTGATAACCAGAGCCACACTGGCTTCACCGACTGCTTAGGTAAGCAATAGATAGACAGACAGAGAGAGACAGACGGACAGGGATATAGATATACTCACAAGAACGAGGAATGAACAAACAACATTGAAAGGGGAAAATCGACCTATACTACCCCCCTTCCGCTGCCTCTCTCTCTCTCTAGGTCGTAAACAAGAAGTTAAACAAAGTGATCACCGACCAAGTTTCCTTTACTGCACTGTATGTATATAAACACCAGGTAATTACCCAGGCAGCCACACTCTCCTCCCTGACTACGATCAACAGCGGCCTATAATACACACCTAGCAGCCTACACACACCTAGCACACCCCAGCGGCTTTCATCTGTAGTTCTCGCTACTTTTGCTTCGCTCCAATCTTTCCCCTCCTCATCATTCCATCTCCCTTTATCTTCACGTGTCCCTTGCCACTATCATTATCTCCCCTGCTCATCCACGTTATCACTTTTCTATCTCTATTCCTCTCTCTTTCTCTCCCCTCCGGCTTCACCTCCTCCTGTATACCATGAGCAAAATGGACACACGTTTTTACCTTAACCTCTTGATCCTTACGTCTCAATTCGCCTGTCTATTCACCCACAGTATGGATCTGTCCGGCTCTACCCCACTCCACAGACGGAGAGGACAGACGACACGTAGTGTGTGTGTGTGTGTGTGTGTGTGTGTGTGTGTGTGTGTGTGTGGAATCTACGGCAGTACATCTCGTCGCCTTGTAGACCTTAATATATATATCTTAATTCTATTTTTTTTTTTTTGTAACAGCACGAAATCTGAGGCGGCGGAGGAAGGGTAGGAAGGGGGAAGGGGGTGACTGAGAGATGGGAGATGGGGAGAAAAGAGAGGGGTGTCGACGAAGGGAGGGACCAGGAAAGGGAGGAAAAAAAGAGAGGGAGAGTGTGCGCGATGGAACAGGAAAATGGAGCAGTGACAGGAATACAGGTAATACTCATTCCTTTGGGTAATATTCAATGAAAATCCAAGAAGTAACAACCAGTCTGATGAATATCCCATTCAGGAATATCCAGTACAGGGATGAGGTTATCCAGTACGTCACTGTTCCAGTGAATATTGTATTCAATATCAAGGCAGTGGATATTCCCGACCTGGGATATTCGATGTCATGCATATCTGATTCGGTTATATATATATATATATATATATATATATATATATATATATATATATATATATATATATATATATATATAAACCGAATGTGAACATGTATGTGTATGCATGTGTATGTGGGTGGGTTGGGCCATTCTTTCGTCTGATTCCTTGCGCTACCTCGCTAACGCGGGAGACGGCGACAAATCATAATAAATACATACATATATATATACATATATATATATATATATATATATATATATATATATATATATATATATATATATATATATATGGTACTAATACGGTACACCTTGCCATGGTAGAGAACTGAGTATTTCCTTCTCTTACTCCTCATTAAGCCAAAGAACAAAACTTTTCTTGAACAATACAAACTTCAACTCATGTTTACAAAGGTCAAGTACATTTATTTCCTCATTGAATCTTAATTAAGTTTTTTTGTGACTAATTAATCCCCCCCCCTCCCCGCCTTGTTCCCTCAGCTGTACCTCGTTAATTCGCAGAACACGTCGGCACGACACCCTAACGACTCAACAACCCTAACGAAGCCACGACTCTAAGCGAGGCTACGACCCTGTGGCGTAATTCACAGCTCTTTGACTCGATCGACCCAACTCCTCTGGGTCAAAGGCCAGACTATTATACCCGAGGGTCGTCCCGTCGTGCTCAAGGGTCGTACCGTCATGCTCAAGGGTCGTATCGTCGTGCTCAAAGGTCGCAACGTCGTGCTCAAGGGTCGTACCGTCGTGCTCTAGGGTCGTACCGTTGTGCTCTATGGTCGCACCGCGGTGTTCAGGGGGTCGTACCGTCGTACTCTAGGGTCGTCCCGTCGTGCTCAAGGGTCGTAGCGTCATGCTCTAGGTTCGTACTGTCGTGCTCTAGGGTCGTACCGTCGTGCTCAAGGGTCGCACCGTCGTGCTCTAAGGTCGTACCGTCGTGATCAAGGGTTGTACCGTCGTGCTCAGGGGGTCGTACCGTCGTGCTCAGGGGGTCATACCGTCGTGCTCAAGGGTCGTACCGTCGTGATCAAGGATTGTGCCGTCGTGCTCAGGGGGTCGTACCGTCGAGCTGAAGGGATTAACCTTAATCACTGCAAGTCAAGGCAAGGTGAACCATATTGTACAAAACTGGGAGATGATAATGTCAACACTCACCTACCCCCCGGGAGTCGAGATGGTCTGTCGAGAAGTGGTAGTTGGACTGGGGTACCACTCTTAAAGTCCCGGCCTCCAGTACCTCACATAATTTGCTCAGAAAGTGATCAAATTCCTGTTTTTGTCGTGGCTATGATACGAGTAATGTATTCTCAATGTCCAATCTTTTTTTTTTTCTTCTTTTTTAGTTTTACGTTAAGAAATGAACGCCGAACAAAGAAAATGGGCGAGGGTTGTTTAATGCTCAAAAAAAAAGGATGAAAATGGGACGTGGGACAGGCTGGGTGAAGTTGAGGTTCAGTATCCAGGTGTTCGAAGGACTGTGATGGGGTATTGTTGACATGAAGGGAGAGGTTGGCTAACCTATCTTGAGGTAGGGTAGCGTGTACAGTGAGGTTAGGTTACGGTAAGGTCACGTGAGAACTGAGGACAGGTCCATGTGGTGAAGGGGTCAAGGTCATGTAAAGTTGGGATCTGATCTCGTTGTGAGGTTGAGGTCGTTATATAGAGAGAGGTTAAGAGTTGTGAGGTTAGGGTTAGAGAGAGAGAGAGAGAGAGAGAGAGAGAGAGAGAGAGAGAGAGAGAGAGAGAGAGAGAGAGAGAGAGAGACTAGAAAGAGGTATCTCTCGCCACAGAAAATGAGGCAGAAGGAGATGACTCTCGCCACTGTAATGAATGCAGTGGAAGGTACCTCTGGCCACTGGAGGTATAGATAAAGGTCAGTTACCTCTCGCCACTGAGATGAAAACAGTGGATGGTACCCCTTAGCCACTGGAGGTAGAGACGAAGGGAGATACCCCATTCCACTACCAACACCTACCTTGCAAGATGACGAGGGGAAAGTTCCTAAAATCGTACATGTAATATTTTCCACCACTGTTTTCATCCATATTTTCTATGACTATATCACAACCGGATATTCGAAGCATCCTTAATTCCCTGTCATGAAATCACTATTTCCCACTCGGAAACCATCATCATCCATCACTATCAATTAACCACAATGCGTTTTCTACTTTTCATTATTTTTCAATGTTTTCCAGTAATTCAACATTATCCTACTCATCTGTCACTGTGAAGATCATATATTCATTTATCTCGTTTATTCATCCGAGCATATTTTTCACTCTCTTTCCCACAATGCATCAGTCAAACCAGCTTTACGTCCATAATTTCAATATCAGTAAAGTTCAGTAATGATCTCTTTATCTCGTAATGATCTCTATATCTCGTAATTATCTCTTTATCTCGTAATTATCTCTTTATCTCGTATCAATTCAATTTATATCATCTTCCTCACTCTCACTATTCACCATCCTAAAAGGATAATAGCCATCATTAATTCACTTCATTACACTATGTAAAAACTTATATATAATGCTCATATGTAAAATTCCTTTCGTAATTACACATGTAAAATCACAATATATATATATATATATATATATATATATATATATATACAGTATGTAAACCCAGTATGTACACATATCAAAATCATCGTGTATATACACTTGTAAAATCATTCTGTATTTACACTTAGTATGAATATCCTATTTACGAAAAAAAAATATTTACTCCCACTCACTGAGTACAATATTCGAGGGAATACCAAACAAGTATCGATATAATATGCAAATATTTATCCTATATTCCAGTGGGGTGATTACAAATATATGTATCGACTGAAAATGGTAAAATATGAATGATAAAGGTGGACATGGAGGGAGGGGGATGGGTTAAAGCTAACCAGCGCATGCGCAATAACGGTGTAAATATAAGCTTTTCGACCTACGTTAACTACACTCTTATTCCCTGTGTCTGATGAACGAGGCAAAACTTCACCACGTACCGGCATGATTTCCAGATGTTTTCCCGCTTGTTTTTCCCTTTTTTTTTACGCGATTTACAGTAATTTTTACAACTGACGCTCGGTTGCGAAAACCTTTCCCACTAACATGGACCACCGAGACACGAACTAAAATTCACTGTATCTCTCACTGTAATGATAAAAACAGTGACTATCTTACACCATATTCATAATATCCAGTTTACAATAATTCACACTTGTTTTCAGTAAGAAATTCCTCGATCTACGGCACTAATTGGCCCACAACATACCATAATAAACACGTAGTACATCCTACTCCCCTCCTGTCTGTGGGGAGACTGAACCACAACAAGAGGAGAGACAGAAGAGATGGAAACTTACGCGAAATAACATTGCTTGTAAAACTATGATCACGAACTGGCAACATCACCATGTAGTTCCTTTCTCCGTCGGGTGATGGCGCTGATGTTGCTCTCGCACGTCCGTGATATGTTTCATCTTCCTTCATCTACTTTCCCTTTGAAATACGAATGATACGAATCCTGATAAACGTCTGATGGTCTGTGAATGTTGTTCGTACGAACGTTGTAATTATAAAGAATCATCTACATACGTATAAGCAATGCAGAGACGTACGCTCGTAATGTTTTAAGGGTCGTACCCTCGTACTCAAGGGTCGTACCGTCGTGCTCAAGGGTCGTATCGTCGTACTCAAGGGTCGTACCGTCGTGCTCAGAGACATATCCTACCGTACGAAGGATGTGGACAGCCATCTATGCCTGGCTGTGATTCTGTTAACAGAATTCACTATAGCTTTACATACACGTATACATACAAACACTTACATATATACGTACCTTCCTACTCCTAACGCACGCACGCACAAACACGTACATGTATACGTACCTACCTACTCCTAACACACAGACACACACACATACACACACACACACACAGACACAGACACACACACATACACACAAACACATACACACACAAAAAACACATACACACACAAAAACAGAGAGAGAGAGAGAGAGAGAGAGAGAGAGAGAGAGAGAGAGAGAGAGAGAGAGAGAATCAGTCGCCTCTCACCACCTCCACCATCTGTCGCTGGTCTCTGGGTATTTCCCCTCTCTCACCACAGTAACAAAAACACTCTCCCTCCTCTCCCTGACCCCCCCTGGTGGCTGGGGTGAGGGGTAAGGTGGTCGTGTTCACACCAGTCAGATCAATTTTTCATGGTCACTAAAAAAAAGAAAAAGAAAAGGAAAAAAGAAAAACTCGTAGAATCATTTTTCCCCACCGAGACCTTTCATCGCAGAAGATAAATGCCTTCCAATTTTTTCCCAATACCAGGTGGAGAACGTGAGCGCTGATATCAACGAATTAATATGTCTTAAATGGTTGGTGTTTCCCCCCGTCGGGATGCATGAAGGTAAACTATGTCTCAAGTATTTAACGAGCGTCAGGGTGATTCTCAGTCTTAACAACACTGGCCAGAGCTGATGAGTGATCCCCTCTGATTGGCTGAGTGTCCTCCCTCAGTCTGTTCACATCTCAGAACGAGCGGGCGAACGTGTCAGGTTCAAATATGTATCTTTTTTTTTCTTTATCTTTTTCTCCTTTATTGATATCGTTATCTTAGTCATCTGTGTTCTTACGTGAAGACTTATCTTTGTCTACGTAAACTGACGAGGTAAACCATATCAGTTAACAGGATATGTAGTTTATCTCCCTGTTATATTTCCTTCTTGTTACACCTCTCTCTGGTTGCACCCCTCTTGTGTTACACCTCTCGCTTGTGACATCCGTCTCTTGTTACACCTCTCCCTTGTTACATCTCCCTCTTGTCACACCTCTCGCTTGTGATATCCGTCTCTTGTTACACCTCTCCCTTGTTACATCTCCCTCTTGTCACACCTCTCGCTTGTGACATCCGTCTCTTGTTACACCTCTCCCTTGTTACATCTCCCTCTTGTCACACTTCTCGCTTGTGACATCCGTCTCTTGTTACACCTCTCCCTTGTTACATCTCCCTCTTGTCACACTTCTCGCTTGTGACATCTCCCTCTTCTTGCACTCCTCTCTTGTTACATCTCCTTGGAGAAACATATTGTCACAGAGTCCTGTATACGTGTCCAAAATATCATGCTATGTGTGAGTAGAGGTAATCTTCACTGTGAGAGAGAGAGAGAGAGAGAGAGAGAGAGAGAGAGAGAGAGAGAGAGAGAGAGAGAGAGAGAGAGAGAGAGAGAGAGAGAATGTCTTTTAAGAACCCACTGTTCAATACCATCATGAACACCTACCTACCCCAGGTAGCATTACTGAGATGAAATCGCCGAAGCTAATGAGCCAGTCTGAACCGGTTTACCCTGGTCAGCTGGGCTCAGGACGCACCGGTCTCAGCAAAGGGGTATGCTAGGAGGGCGGTGTGTGTGTGTGCGTGTGTGTGTGTGTGTGTGTGTGTGTGTGTGTGTGTGTGTGTGTGTGTTTGCGGGCACACACACACACAGGAATATCTTGATCACGCGCAAAATTGCGATCCTTTCCAATATCTATCTATCTATCTATCTATCTATCTATATATATATATATATATATATATATATATATATATATATATATATAAATATATATATATATATATAATTAGGTTAAAGGCAATCAAAGAACGATCTGGATAGGAAAGTCAGGTAAAGTTAAAGTCAGGTTAACAGATAACAAAATAAATGCTCACAAATTGCAGTTTGATCAATTTCAAGTGGTCGTGTATTATTTTCATATAAAATGAATATTCTGCAAATAACCAATAATGAACATATAGAGCCAGTAATTGTTTTTTTTCATATATCCATTAGTTAATTTCAGCTGAAATATTCACGTTACTGATAAAATCAAGTGAAATAATGTGACCTGGATTTTGATATGCATTACAGGCTTTTAAAATTCTGATGTTTGCATCAAAGGATTTTTTTTCAATTTCCATGTTGTATATTTCTGTTTTATATACTGTTGACAGAGATGTGTGTGTGTGTGTGTGTGTGTGTGTGTGTGTGTGTGTGTGTGTGTGTGTGTGTGTTCGTGTGTGCGTCAATAACGATAACAGTACAAATAATAATAATAATAATAATAACAATAATAATAATAATAATAATAATAATAATAATAATAATAATAATAATAATAATAATAATAATATCATTATTAATAATAATAATGATAATAATAATAATAATAATAATAATAATAATAATAATAATAATAATAATAATTATAATAATATAATAATTATAATCAAGCTCATAAAGGAAGGTATTCATTTATGTAATTCCCATGAATATGTGATCATGATTACCCTGAATATAATATTCATGAATCAAAGACAGACTTAAAACTAACTTCTCCTAAGCCATCTGAAAAACATGAACCCACGGCACGTGTCAGCGTGCTGAACAGTTTATTCAGCAGTGCGTTTGAACAGGCGCTGGTTCTATTCAGGTGATGTTCTGTGCGCCGGCAGGTCAAAATTCCAGACAACAGGTCACAATCAAAACAACTGGTCACATTTAATGCACCAGGTCACATTCAAAGCGCTAGGTCACACTTAAAAATCAACAGATCACACCCAAAGCAACAGGTCACACCCAAAGCAACAGGTCACACCCAAATCAACAGGTCACACCCAAAGCACCAGGTCACATCCAAAGCACCAGGTCACACCCAAAGCAACAGGTCAAACCCAAAGCAACAGGTCACACTGAAAACAACAGGTCAAATACAAAAAGAAGAAAAAAAAACAATAAAGGAAATAATTCTAATCACATTTTCTTCATGACATTAATATTTACAGGACAATACTACCGAGTTGCTTCTGAAAATTATCTTATATATTGAAATTAAATTTCTTATATGAAAAATGATAGATCTTTGCATAATATATATTCATTACAACATTAGCTTTTTCCAGGGGTAGATTATATATATACATACATACATTTATTCTTTCTCCCCTGTCCCCAGGGATATATATATATATATATATATATATATATATATATATATATATATATATATATATATATATATATATATATATATATATATATATATATATATCCACTCTCTCACAGCCTCCATTTACTTTCTCTGCCACATTCCCAACATCCACTCTCCCCCACACGTACGTATAATGCTAGCTGTTCTCATCCACTTTTATCCACCTCTTCCTTCATATCATGCAAATATGCAAATGCTAAAAGCAATAAATATTAATGATCATCTATCAAACTATGAAATTAATTATCTTATGCATATAGGATATCATTAACGCTATCGCTAAATACTTGTCTCGCGTAGGAAGCCAAATTATTTGTCGAAATTTATAATAAGTTCAACAATTCTGCGATTCCAGCTGATGCACTTTTAATTAAATCTATTTTGGAACTGTAATAATGTCTATATGAAGTTTGAAAATTTACATATGAAAGCCATATCATTATCAGGCTAATGTTTTTACGTAATGTGTATGTAACTTTTATATGTTTTATATATATATATATATATATATATATATATATATATATATATATATATATATATATATATATATATATATATATACATATATATATATATATATAAATATATATATATATATATATATATATATATATATATGAGTCTGCTCAACCTAGTTTGCTTCGATCTGGGGATGGACTTAAGCTTCAGCGAGCAGCAGGTGAAACAAGCTGTTCAATATCTCATGGACCAAACTCTCCTTGTTCATTCCCTCGATGAACAAAGGTCTCAGGTCTTCAATAATTTGCGCTCTGGTTCACGAAACTGTCAGTTCATTTTCTGCCTCGAGAGTTTTGCGGAAGATGAGAAAACTAGTATATATATATATATATATATATATATATATATATATATATATATATATATATATATATATATATATATATATATATATATAACGTCTCTTAACCACACTGAAAGAGATTTATATGTCTTGCCTCACTAGTGGGCCAAGTGATGGCTAGAAGCACCGAGTGTGACACAAACACTTCCATAATAACCCATCCACATCCCTGAGAACATGGGGCGAGGGCGGAGGACACGTCCGCCTCAGGAGTTTCTTCGGGTTTCTCCCTGATTCGAAAACAGGACGTGTCGTGAAAATATCAATGAATATATCACTGTATAAACATCCCTGGGGGAGGTAAGTGGGGAGGAAAAATACTCCCCACGTGTCCGCTGCGCACTACGACTAAGACGGGTGGGAGCTCGTGGGTGGGGGCGGGCTGGAAACCGTCCCCTCCAGCACTTTATGAAGGAAAAGAGGAAGGCGCCACAGCGAGGAGTTCTTCCCGGCAAAAGTCTCAGTCCTATTGCTCCAGGCGCTACCTCGCTCACGTGGGAAACAGCAAACGTGTATGAATGAAAGGTTACATGTGGTTGTTTTCATTCACAGGCAGACACAAGCAGAGGACGAATAAGTGAATGTTAACCAGGTAATGGTTGTGTGCAGTTAACACTCACCATCACACTCGACATTTCCACAACACGGGGGTATTATGAAATACGCCCTTGTTGACGATAAGACTCGAGGCAGAGCATTATATTGTACCCATGTGATCTTATAGGTATATTGTATAGGGGGTAGGAGAAGGGGCTGTGTGTTCACGGTACAAGCCTTGAACGCGAAGGCACGACCATCAAACACGACTTTATGACCCTTGATCACGACGGTACGACCCTTGAACATTGATAGCATGACATTCTGCGTACGCATGACGGCGTGACCTTTAACCTGTACCCATACGGGTCGGGTCACACTTAAGGTCATCGTGCAAAAAGAACGTAGAGCTGTGCCCCTTGGATGATATATGATTCTCTCTCTCTCTCTCTCTCTCTCTCTCTCTCTCTCTCTCTCTCTCTCTCTCTCTCTCTCTCTCTCTCTCTCTCTCCTCTCACCAATCATTCCCTTTCGCCAAACACGGCCACCTCGTCTCCTTCCACCTCTCCCTTCCCCAGACACTCCCACGTAACCCCCCCCCCCCCCACCACCACCAACACGGGTCTGGCAAATTTCAGCAGGTCTCTCCCACCACCGGACGTGTTGCAAACGCTGGTACAGCGCGTCGCAAAACTGATAGCAAACCGGAGCTCATCAGAAAGCGGGAGTGGACACCGTTCTGAGGCAGACATTGAAATTATTTATGGAAACTGAGATGCATTACATCGGAGGCTAATACACACACACACACACACACACACACACACACATATATATATATATATATATATATATATATATATATATATATATATATATATATATATATATATATATATATGATTCTCTTTGTAATCGACGGCAATATGAAACACGATAAGTTCCCAAGTGCACTTTCGTGTAATGATCACATATATATGTATAAATGTGTGTTATCTACTGTGTGAGTTTGTGTGTGTCTGTTAATGTAGACTGTTAACTATTACCATACATTAAGATTTTAACTTCTATATGTATATTCAGGATTGTGAATCTGAATAATTATGTACGTTACGTATTCCTACTTATCAACTCATATCAGGTTAAAAGATGTATACAAATGTATAATTCAAAACATTTAGCATATATTGAGTAATATGTTATTCATATTCAAATGTTAATCATTAACATTAATACGTTTATAGGTAAAGGATTATTCCGATTACAAATCACAACTTTATGATTTTTTTTCCAGTTATTCTACATTTTGAAAAATCTATTTCGTGAAGCTCATTCAGATTAATTACAAGTTTTCATTAATTTATTATTCATTTGATTCATCTGCTTTCATTTATTACTTTTAATTTTTTTCCAATCCTCTTGGACAGTGTCTTTGCACCCCACATGGACGCCCCTTGTCCTCGCACGTTCACATATCAACCTCTTAAACCCAACTGTCTAACCTGTTTATCATAACTATTTCATCCCAATTATAATCCACAATGTAATCATCCCAATTATAACCCACAATGTCATTTTCCATAAACACATCGTCTGACACGCAACAAAATACTTACACCAGATACTTGTACACACTTCAATCTTCTCTTCCATTTCAAACCACCCGTTCCCCCTGTCCCATCTCTTATACCTCTCCTCTGATCATTCTGTTAATAAATCTATGCTCCCTTTCCCCTCCACACCTTCACACTTAACCATCCCTTTGTCATCCTACTACCACCCCCCTTTCTATCACTTCCCCTTGATCGCCCCTTCCATTTCATCCTTCCCACCTCAACGTTTCCATTCCATTTCAGGTCTTCTCCCTGGATCTGGGGGCAATGGACACACGCGTCAACACAAAGACACAAAATCAGAAACTCCTCTGAAATTATATCAAGATCGCTGAAAAGATAGCAAGGTAGTATTTACCTTAATATATCTGCATAAAAGATCATATAAAGAAAAGATCAATAAAGAAAATATTTGCAAGAAAAACAAGGACCTTATGGTTTAAATCTACATACCAGATGTGATAAGTGCTAGATAGAACCTCTTCCTTACACCAATGGTTTACGTCATACAAAAACCTGTTTATTTTATTAATACATTCCAGTCTCCAGTATACACACTGCAATATTTCCATGACTCTTTTTCCCCTCGTCCCTCTGGCGGGGTCATGCAAAGTTATGCATGAGACTTCACTAGTCAGTCACAGGGCGACAAAAAAACATCTGTTCCTCGAGGGAATAACAGGAGAGAGAAAAAAAAAATATTTGCTTTTGAGATTTAACTGGTGAAGTCTGGCTGGTGGAACGACTTCACTAGGTAGGGGGAAGAGGGGGTGGTGGCGGGCAGGCAGGTCGTAGCGACAGAGGGTCTTAGAGAGTCGTACTTATTCTGGGGTTTCTCCCATGGGATAGGGTGGTGGTCGTAGTTAAATCTTGTACTGAAGCATGGCGGTCGTACTTGCTCAGCCACGGGGTCGTATTCAGTCTGGTACCTTTCACCATAGCGGGTCGTCATATTTTTCTCGACCACAGTCTACCGGCCACTCAACCATGGGAGGTCGTACCTACTGGCGTTAGTACTCTGGATGTCAACGACAGAGCCTTAGCTACCTTACCAACCTCACAACGACGGACGTAGATCCTCGTAGGTCCTCGAACCAAGACCTTCGAAGTTACTCTTTCACGTAACTACATCAAAACTAGCGACGATGTTTACTCCACAGGTGAGGCTAAATGAAATCCTTAATTCAGTCTAGAAATACACTCATTCCATCAATACCACTACGCCCTCTATACGTTCTGTGTGGTACTAGAACCCCATACTAATAGCGAATTCAAGTCACACAGATGAAATACTAATTACAACAGATTTAGGGTCATTATCTCCATAACTACGTCATTACGACACAAAAAGATCTAAGTAGTTATTCTCAACAGAGAACATTACACAGACATAACGCATCCTAACAACTTGGCCACAAAACTCAACCTTTCATTTTCTCTTTCAACTTATTTGTATTCTGGGTTTTCCTGGTCATTCTTTCCAGCTCAGCTTTGTCCCGTTACTGAATGTTTGAGGCGAGATATCTGTTGTTTTGATGCTTGACGAAAGTCTGTTTATATCTTGTTATATTGTATGTTTGTTGCCAGTATAACTGTGTGTTTCTTACCAGCTATATATTGTGTTTGTTGCCAGTATTATAGTGTCTTTGTTACCAGCTATATAGTGTGTTTGTTGCCAGTACTACAGTGTGTTTGTTATTAGCTATATAGTGTGTTTGTTGCCAGTACTGTAGTGAGTTTGTTTCCTCTCATATAGTGTACTTGTTACCGGCAATATAGTGTGTTTGCTACCAACTATACATATAGTGTTTGTAACCAGTCACATAGTGTGGTTGTTACCCGTTATTTAGTGTGCTAACTACCAGTCGTACAGTGTGTCTGTACCCAGATTTATACTCTGTTTACTACCAGTTTTATAGTGTGTTTGTTCCCGGTGGCATAGTGTGCTTATCATCAATTATATAGAGCTTTTGTAGGCAGTTATATAACGCGTTATTATCGGCCATAACGTGTGTTTGTCTCCAATTACGTAGTGTGTCCCCGGCTACATAAAGAAGGTTTACTTTTTCTTTATCCAGTTTCTTTGTTTCTTTGAACATTGACACTCCTCTACCTTATCAATCGGGAGGACAAAAAGACGAACTCATCTACATTATCTCTCTTATCTTTACTCTTTCTCTTGTTTGGATTATCGGTGATAAACGCTATATGTCTGTGTACTGTTTGCATCTGCTTGAAGCACTGCCTCCAGGTAAAGAGGTCAGAGGTCAAATGTCTCGGCCAGAGAACACTCAGCTAATGGCACCTACGCCATTTCTTCTGAACAACTGGACGCTGCCTCGATTATTCAGTCGCTTCCAAAGGCGTCGTGTTTGGATTGCTTGCGTCAGCCTGATTTTTGTATTAATCAGGTCAAAGGTCAGAGGTTGGGTTGACATGACGGATGCCTGAAATCTGACCCGGTGGAGGTCTCTGTTCTGGCAATATGATTCGCTTTACTCGTGATTCTACTAATATATATATATATATATATATATATATATATATATATATATATATATATATATATATATATATATATATATATATATATATATCCTTCCAGGTATACACGAATTTTTTTATTGTGTCTTAATACTTCTCTGGCAAATTAAGTAGTTTTTGTGTAGCCTTTGAAGATATCTCGGAGTAAATTGATTTACGTGGAGGACGCTGGTCCAGGGTTCGAATTGAGCACAAATGTTTCCTGCTAAAGAAAATCATGGAATACACTAACGTTGGGTTGTTGAGGTTTAGCATGTATAGCTGAAGGTTGCTGAGGCTCAGCATGTATAGCTGAAGGCTGTTGAGGCTCAGCATGTATAGCTGAAGGCTGTTGAGGCTCAGCATGTATAGCTGAAGGTGTTAGTGAGATTACATACTCACACAGTATGTCTTGAGACCATGTTCTGCGGGTTCCCTGACTTTTCCAGGATCTACCATGGCATGAAGACCTTCCAGGATCCACCATGGATTGAAGGCCTTCCAGATTCACCGTGCCTTGAAAATCTTCCAGGATCTACCATGGACTAAAGGCCTTCCAGGATCCAACATAGTTTGAAGATCTTCCAGGATCCACCATGGACTGAGGGCTTTTCAGGATCCACCGTGTCTTGAAGACCCTCCGGGATCCAACATGGCTTGAAGACCTTCCAGGATTCACCATGGATTGAAGGCCTTCCAGGATTCACTGTGCCTTGAAGACCTTCCAGGATCTACCATGGACTGAAGGCCTTCCAGGATCTACCGTGCCTTGAAGCACTCCAGGATCCAACATGACTTGAAGACCTTCCAGGATCCACCATGGATTGAAGGCCTTCCAGGATCCACCGTGCCTTGAGGACCCCCCAGGATCCAACATGGCTTGAAGACCTTCCAGGATCCACCATGTCTGACTTGCCCTGGCTTACCTCTGACCTGCCACTGCCTTATATCAAATTTGCCCCTTATGTTGTCCCTGGATTTCCCGTACTGCCCTCGGCTTGCCCTGGACCAGCCTTAGCCCACCGCCCTTAGACGCATACCACACCAGGTGATGGCTTCTCTGCTCACCTTCTCAGCCCACACGACCACCGGCACGTCACGCCCTCCGCTGTATCCTCCAGCACCCGTTTTTTGGAAGATCTAGTAAATGTAACCCGTTCCCTGGACTCCATCTAACAAAGCAGCGTCCACCTAGCAAATCTAGATGCTATATGGGGGTCCCTACGACCAACATAGAAATTGGAACTTTGATCTAATTATTTAACACTTTAGTTTTCTTTTGACTTGTACCAAGATTTTAAGTATCTTCCTTTCGTCTCCACGAACCTCAGGGTACAAGTGTATGTCCCAGTTGCATTTGTCGTGGATGTGTTGAGAATTTTATGGCCAGCTAGAGAGTGTGCTTCAATAAATTGGACAAGAAAATGGAATTGGCGCAACAGCAGCCCAGCAGGGTTGGTGAAGATGTCCATTCTATGTGGCCAGCTGCCGGGCATATTGCTTGAGTGCTGAGTCCTGTACACCGTGTCTGATCTCGCGACGATATCTGCTAATTTAAGTCTCACTATGATTTACGGATGGCGGTTATGTGTGTGTGTGTGTGTGTGTGTGTGTGTGTGTGTGTGTGTGTGTGTGTGTGTGTGTGTGTGTGTGTGCGTGTGTGTGTGTGTGCGTGTGTGTGTGTGTGTGTGCGTGTGTGTGAAACAAAAGAAAGCTGGTCTAGGTCTGCGACACCCAATGATCATGACCTTAAGAATGTAAATAACGTATTCCATTCCCTCAACACGTTATCATACAACATACATAACTGACTACAGTCTTAGGTGTTCCTCTGTGCAGTACGGGATGTCAAGCAGGTCTATTAACTCTGCCAACATTGCCATTTTCCTCATAAAATATTTCTAAATATTATACGAATACTTGTGCCCCGCCTGAGTTCTCATCTGTGGCTTACAAAATTTTTCGGAGTTCGTGATGAAAATGTGCGGTTCCTCCATATTCCGGGCAAGTGGTTCTGAGTGACTTAATACAGATGAAGACACATTTTCTTTTGTTTCTGCGATATATGCAAGATAGAAGTGTGGCTTTATCTCCCTGTGTGTGTGTGTGTGTGTGTGTGTGTGTGTGTGTGTGTCCTCTGTCAGTTTTCACCTCTTTAATTTTAAGTCCTTTTCACTTTCCACATCAATCTTTCTTCTTCCTGCTCTCTCTCTCTCTCTCTCTCTCTCTCTCTCTCTCTCTCTCTCTCTCTCTCTCTCTCTCTCTCTCTCTCCTACTTCCTTCCCTCTTTTCTTTCTCCTTGCCTCTCTCCCTTTCTCTCTCTTCTTGCTAGCCCTGCCACATGACTAAATCTAGTCGTAGGCTAGGTACTCTCTCTCTCTCTCTCTCTCTCTCTCTCTCTCTCTCTCTCTCTCTCTCTCTCTCTCTCTCTCTCTCTCACTTATTTCTCCTCTTTCTTTTTTTCATCTATCACTTTCTGCTTCTCTTCACTAATTCTCTAGCTCCTTGTTTCTCTCTCTCTCTCACTAGCTCTAATTCCCTCTCCTCTCTCCCTCCGTTCCTTCCCCGTGCAGTTCACACACACACACACACACACACACACACACACACACACGTCCAGACAATATGCGCCATACATCTCGACAACCGTCCAATCCAGCAGCTTTTGGCTCACTCCCCATAATGGTCTATTCACCGGATCTGCTGTTATGATTTGTTAGCTGAGAAAACTATTTTTTTCAGAGTCGGCAGAACAATACGTCTGCGGCATGACGCATCCTTGCCGCCCTGGCTCTCTCCTTAGGCAATGAGGCTCTGTCCTGCAGGAGACGTTCCTTCCTCAGGCACTGAGGTTCTCTCTCCTCCCTCCTCCAGCACTGAGGTCCTCTCCTGTAGAGGACATATCTTCCTTGATCACTGAAGACCTCTCCCGCAGGAGATGTCCCTTCCTTGAGCACTGAGGTCCTCCTTAGCAGATGTTCCTTCCTTTAGCGCTGAGGTCCTCCTCAGCAGATGTCCCCTCCTTGAGCACTAAGTTCCTCTCACGCAGATGTCCCTGCCTCAAGGCACTGAGGTCCTCTCCTGAAGATGTATCATTCTTGAGCACCGAGGCTCTTGTCTTCAGACGTCCCTTCCCTCAGGCAATGGGGACCTCTTGTGACCCGACTCTGTAGCAACACTAGCCTTCGACTAGCCTTTGAGGTGGGTAGATCCGGAGATAGACAGATATAAGGATAGATATGTAGATTAGTAGATATGAGATGCGTAAAGGGACAGAGACCCAGAGAGTGGTACATGTATGAAGTTGGTAGATGGATAGATATGGATAGATGAATCCTTGGTAAGAGATAGTTAGATAGGGTAAACAGAATGACACCGACAGATGGTCAGAGAGGAGATGGGTAAAGGGATGGGCAGACATACAAAGATAGAAAGAGGCTGACAGATACATCACAGAAAGATGAATCAAAAGACAAATGCATTCAGCAACTACTAATCTCCCCTCTCTCCTCTCTAATATATATATATATATATATATATATATATATATATATATATATATATATATATATATATACACAATCATTTGTACTCATGTATTCATCCATCTATCTATCTAAAATCAAAGTTTACCGAGTCGTTCAACCATTCTTTAATCTTAGCAATCCTCTTTTCTTTCCTCTGAGAAATCAGGAGAAGTTCCCATTGTACACTGCAGATTGGAGAAAGTGTTCAGGAGCGCCGTGTGAGACTGTCATGTATACACAAGCTGTGTAACTGAGACGTCGCTTGGGTGAAATAGGAAAAAAAAAGGAGCGAAAACTCCACGAAGTTATATAAGAAATAATCTTATCAGTTTATCTTTTAAGTTTGGTCAACAAACTTTGGCGAAAATATTTTAAGAGTAGTTTGTCTTCAAACTCCGGGTGGCAAAGTTAGATAAGAGGGACTTTAGACTAGTTTCTCTCTTAACTAAATGATAAAGTAGAACGAAAAAATATTTGGGTAGTGTTTGTTCTCCAGTATAATCAGATAAATGGTATATACACAAACAGGCAGGAGACGGGTACCTGGGATTAAAACGGTGTTAATGATTTTTCTTTTGCAAAAATTCCACCATCTGTTTCCTACAAGCAAACAATTTGAAACAAAAAAAAAAAAGTGCACCCTTCCCCAAGATTTTGCTATTATGATTTGATTTTGAAAATTTGATTTTCATTACACCTATGATCAACGTCATATATAATTTCCTTTATTTCTAATATTCCAACATTTCTATGTGATGTCTCGAGATGGGATCTGATGATTGAAAGTGTGAGAAGGATTAGAGATAATACAGTGAAACAAGAGATCACACAGTGAACACACAGACTTATGCAGTGAAACAGACATTGTACAGCGTACATATAACGTAACAGTTTGATCACTGATTTACAGTCAAGCTGTAAAATACTTTGATAATACGATTACCAAATAACTGTTAAATGACAGTGAGCTTTGCGAAATATGGTGCATAAATAACAGTAACGTACAATTAAAAAAACAGTGCCAACTTGTGTATTAAGATATAGCGATTACCGGTAACGTGCAGTGAAAAATGATAGTGAGCAGTGATGAAAGTGATCAGGGTTAATGAGAGCGAGCACTGATCATGAGAATGATCAGCATTACTGCTAGTGAGGAGCAATGAAAGTGACTCGCATTAATCAAAGACCACTCATGAAAATCATTTTGATTAATGACAGTTAACACTGATGAAAACGACCGAGATTAATGAGTCTTTTATAAGCAAAAGGGAATGGCGATGTTTGGTGAAAGATGAAGTATGAATGAAGTAAGTCGTGAAGGAAATAGAAAAAAAAGGAAAGATTTCTTTCAACTTTCAACTGATCTCCAATGACCTCCTGCGACGCCCTTCGTGAGGTATGTTTTGGTGGAGGCCACAGGTACCACCTCCCATTGTTCTAAGTGTAACACCTGGGGAGGTGCGTGTTACGGATTTACCTTCAGTACGTTAGGTAACGCAATCATGTCATGTAACGCTGCTCTGAAAATATCTGACCTGTGACCTGACCAAAAGCTACCCGACATAACCTGATATAACCCTGTTCTATCTTATGTCTGTTCTCACTTAACACTAGCTGAACCTCACACAGCCCAACTTTACACTACGCAACCCTGGCCTCACCTCACATCGCCTTAACCTCATTAGCGCAACCACAACCTCACCTCAAGAAGCCTCATCTAACCTCAAAATAACCTCACGCGATTCTAGATGGACCTCACGACCCCCCCCCCCCTCCCTCCTCACCTCACACAACCCAACCTCGCAACATGTGATCTATCACCCCGCTCGCCGCAAACCAACCTCACCTGACCACTCAACCTCACTCCAAGCTACCTTAATGACCCCCCGAACTCGCTGGTGGTACAAAAACCAACACTCGACTACGTTTTCTTCTCCCACGACCGAATCTCCAGCAACCATCAACTCACAAATGCACTTACGTCTGCGCAGGTTATCAATCACCTCAGGTACATCAATTCCCACATGCGAAGGCCCAATTTCCACTGTTGTGGGGAGGGTTTGCTCACATGTCAACAATGCTGGACGGTGCATGTGTCTGTTGAGATTCTACAGATCTGTCATTTCTCCGTCTCATTCCGTCTGCTTCCGCTCCCGTCATTTTACTCTAGGTCTCGTAAGCACAGACTTTATATCCATTCCCACAAACCTACATGATTTATCAATTAACCCACATTGTTGTTCTGTCACAAATATTTTTAAACTTCGTCCTCTTTTTTGTTGTGTTTAATCTAGTGACGCTATTTCTTCCTGCCATTCGAGGCAGGAAAGATTTAGACTGGAAGTTCTTTTCAACAAGGGGCCACGATTTCCACCAGTGAGGTAAGAGACATTTTCATATTAGATTTTCCAGTAATGTTAAAGACGGGTGGGGTATACTCATTAGTATAGTGACCGTACTGTGTGTATCATACCATATTCTATGGTACCATGGCATAGGGCATCAAGGTTTATGTGTATCAAAGTATGGAAAACCATGTCTCTCGAGGTTGAACTCCAACTAGGGTATCGGCCCTAGACATTAACTCCCAACAAGTGCAGCAAATCTCGAGGTCGACCTTCAAAATGGGTATTGGCCCTTAAAGCTGACCTCTAACAAGGGAGTAGCTGCTGAGGTTGACCTCCAACAAGTGGAGCAATTCTCGAGGATGACCTCCAACAAAGGCAGCAGCTGTCCTCTACAGAGGTTCACTTTTCTCAAAGATTCTTGAAGAGAATTACATATATTTTCCCACCATAAAATTGAACAGCTTCCTCTACTCGCCCAACATGAGCTGAGAGAACACAGCAGAGAGAACAGATTGTTCATCAGACACTGAACGAGACGTGAAGAACTGTTCTTCAAAGGACGGTTATTCACGTAACAGGTATTCCCTCCTCTTCAACAGGAGATGAACAAGATAAGGCCTGTTCAAGGTGACCCGGGATGTCTCCTGTGTCAAGGCGTCTGTTGCCCCGTCTTGTCTGTTACTCTCATGACATTTCTATTACCCTATCCTTCACCACCTGCCACGCCAACAGATGGAACAGCCAAGAGAAAAAGTAAAAAAAAGTGAGTCGCTTTACTTATTAGTGACGGGTGAGGGACACCTCTCTCTCTCTCTCTCTCTCTCTCTCTCTCTCTCTCTCTCTCTCTCTCTCTCTCTCTCTCTCTCTCCCGGATTAAAAAATAGATGTCTGGAAATGAATCTTTAATAGATTAGATACACACACAAAAAAAAAAGGTCTAAAAATGAAACTCGGGTCCTTCAAAATCTAACGGGGTCGCTTTGGCTTACAGGAATCGTTTACTGTAAAATTTTGATCACTTACATCATATCCACACTGAAATTATCATTTATCATTATTCATTAGGGACAATCATTTATTACTTTTTTTGCATGCTCACACTTAGATAATGACTAAATGACAGGAAATACGGAGTGCTAAATGCGAAGACTTTGTCACAGGTTCAAGTCCGACTTCCCGAATGTCATCCGAATATCTGTATTCCGATCATCCGAATATCTGTATCTGACCATCCGAATATCAGAATCCATTTATCCGAATATCTATATCCAATCGTCACCCTACTGCCTGTAACCAATCATACGAAATCTATTGATAATCATCAAATGAGTTAGGTCTTCAAACTCTTACAGCTAGACAATGGTATCCCAGTCGTACCACAGATGATAAGCTGTACGGTAGAAAATCTTGTACTAAATACTTCACAGCGTAGCACTTATGAGCAAAACTCGCAGGGGAAATCATCTAACCAATCTCTTTCATAATCGCTGTTAAATGATTGGTCATCAAATCGACAGTGATAAAAATTTCTTGAGACAAAAATCCTTGAAATTGTAAGGGATGAATACACCCAAAAGGACAAATCAGAGAATATATATATATATATATATATATATATATATATATATATATATATATATATATATATATATATATATATATATTGTGTAATGTGAGAAGTGTTATTCTACCACAAACGAAAAAAATAATTAGATTAGATAAGAATATATCAGTCAATTATTGTTATAATTAAACTATTAACAATTCTTTATCTGTCGCTTTAATTGTTGCTCATTTAGTGCTAATGGATGAATTACACTGATCACTTACTTCTAATTAGCAGTGGCTCATTAACAGATAATTAGCTAGATCTACTGATGCTCTGTACTAGCATTTGTACCGGGCACGACAGTAAGGCCCTTGAACACGACGGTACGACCCTTGAGCACGACAGTACGACCCTTGAGCATGACGGTTAAACCCTTAAGCACGACGGTACGACCCTTGAGCACGACGGTACGACCCTTGAGCACGACTGTACGACCCTTGAGTACGAGGGTACGACCCTTGAGCACGACTGTACGACCCTTGAGCATGACGGTAAGCCCTTAAGCACGACGGTACGACCCTTGAGTATGATGGCCTGGCCTTTAACCTAACCCTTTAAGGATAAGATCAAAGGCTAATAGGCCATTGTACCCTTGGGTCGTACCTCCGTGGTTAAGGGTCGTACTGTCGTGGTGACAAGAAGCAATGAATCTGACGATATTCTGAACTGGTGGGCAATCAAATATTTGGCAAAGATATTCTGCACTGGAAGTATTCCTCGTAACATTTACCATAATTCAGATGCAGGTGAGTGAATATCTTTTCTTATTACCAATTTATAATACATAGCATCGGATGTTGAAAATTCTAGCGACGATTCACACTGTACTTTGTGGACTTTAAGCATACGACCTTTGTGCCTCAAAAATGTAAACTATTCTGTCTCCTACGCGCTTTATGAAATACATCATCACATGAGACTATGTAACGTTTAAACTTTATAATAACTGCATTATCATAAAGTTACAAGAGTACTGTGTACTGGTCAAACTTCGTTATATATGCACCATATAACGTACTGAATTTAGGAGAACTTTGTAGTACACAAGCCATATTTTGTGTGTACATAGAAGCGTACACATTTCATGTATGTAATTCATTCTTACAAACTACTGAATGTGTACATCATAGCTTACAAGCCTTATTTACTCTATGTATACAGAGTGCAATAGAAATACACAGTGTGACAGAAATACATAACAGAAGAGAACTTTACTAATTAATGTATTTCGTGCGAATAGCCAGCTCCTCGTACACCCTGCAACTGGTGTAATGAGAAGACCTTTGACATGGGGAGAAGATCTTTGACATAGGGAGAAGACCTTTGATATAGGGAGAAGACCTTTGATATGGGGAGAAGACCTTTTGACACGTCCCGGCTGTAGCGTCTGGAGAGATTATCGAAGACCAACTGGCTCAATGTAATCTTGGCTGAGGCAGTTAGTTGAACGAGGCATTCACAGACCCCAAGACCAAGCGCGAAAGAATGACGAAAGACGGTCGAATATGAGCCATAACACCTCATGATGACGTATGGAATTCCTTATCGGAATTGTACAAGATATGTGTAACTACACCGCAGATAACGGGTGATCTGATGGTCCACGATGAAGATATGTGTAACTACACCGCAGATAACGGGTGATCTGATGGTCCACGATGAAGATATGTGTAACTACACCGCCGGAGACACAGATAACGGGTGATCTGATGGTCCACGATGAAGATATGTGTAACTACACCGGAGATAACGGGTGATCTGATGGTCCACGATGAAGATATGTGTAACTACACCGCCGGAGAGACAGATAACGGGTGATCTGATGGTCCACGATGAAGATATGTGTAACTACACCGCCGGAGACACAGATAACGGGTGATCTGATGGTCCACGATGAATATATGTGTAACTACACCGGAGAGACAGATAACGGGTGATCTGATGGTCCACGATGAAGATATGTGTAACTACACCGCCGGAGAGACAGATAACGGGTGATCTGATGGTCCACGATGAAGATATGTGTAACTACACCGGAGAGACAGATAACGGGTGATCTGATGGCCCACGATGAAGATATGTGTAACTACACCGGAGAGACAGATAACGGGTGATCTGATGGTCCACGATGAAGGTATCTGTTGAAGAACAGTAAATGATAGTTTCTGGTGCGATTATGTGACTGGAAAGGATTCCATATGATCCAGGTAAAAACAACTAATGTCTGGAAGCTAGACACACACACAGACACACACAAACATATATATATATATATATATATATATATATATATATATATATATATATATATATATATATATATATATATATATATATACCACAAATAACTCGTAGCGTTGTTATGACAACAAAGCCAAGGTAAGTCATCTTTGAATATCTCAAGAGAAAAGTGTTGCCATGGAAGCTGTGTGTCAGTGCTGGCATCGTTTAACATATATATACATATATATATTTTGTGGCTAAGGCCAGCCAGCGAGACGAGACTATATAGCGATGTTTGGAGACAGGATCATTTCATTTGCATAATCCTTCAGCTTTTTATATGTCCAGAGATAAGTCTGATTGTAGTGTACCCTCTCCATCACAGAGGCAAAATTTCGAGTCTATAATAGCCTGGGTTATTTTCTTTTAAGATTTATTCTGCCCGATTGTGTTGGTATTGTGGGGCCGGAGTTTTATAGGATTTTAATGTGTGTGTGTTCCGGTCTTGGTGGCTGCGTATCTTGGCCCTCTAACGTTTATGAGTTGTAACAGATTAGATACGTGTCTGCCTTAACAGAATGGACTATATCCATCTACCTGGGGTTTCACAAAGTGCGTGGATTTTTTTCTCCTACGATGATATACATCAAGTCACATATAACCCCTACAAACTACATATTTATACATACGTATCTTTACCAGACGCAGTCGTAATACCTAGGTAGATCTGCCACATCACTACCTCCCTCATCTATTCTCTAGCCCTCTACTTCATCTATCCATCCGTATACATCCTCACCACTCCACACCTACTACACCCTCCACTATCCACCTGGCTATCCATCCACACAGACGACACCCCACAATCACATTCTGCGCTCGGTTCGATTCCCCTGTCCATTAAGCAGAACCCGGCCTGGTGAGGCCTGGGCCGGAGTGTCGCATCCTTAATCCGTCTATCCTACCTGGCGACACCCATCTCCACCCTCGGGTAGGGCCACCACCCAGCCTGATAACTTCTAGGGTCATGCGTGAGGAACTCCCGCCATACGGAGAGGACAAGACGGGGGACAGGTGGGTCCTGGGACGGTTGTTGGTGGTGCTGGCGAGGACATCGATCCTTCCCACGTATCGAGGAGATCCTCCATCAAAATCAAAGAGATCTAACCACCGGAACTTTCTAAGGCTCAGCTGAGCTTTCATCGACGATTACCAGGTAATTCTCGCGCAGAACCTGGCACAGTACAGTGGGTCCCGTTAAGACTAACAGTTTCATCACATACACTGTTTCCTTACACTACGATGGCTACTGTTTGTACACTGAAGTCCACTTAAGACTAACAGTTTGATCACATACACTGTTTCCTTACACTACGATGGCTACTGTTTGTGTACTTATGACTTTCCATCCCGCCTACACAAGGCACTTCTGCCAACCACATTACGTCCTTTCTCCAGGTCCACAGGTAGCGCCTACAAAGCCCACCATTCCTCCAGGTGTTTCTGTACCTTTAATGATTCTAGATTCGAGAGTCAGAGTTTTGCGAGGCACAGAACACTGTCCTCAACCAGCCAGAGTCGTGTTCCTTGGCCGGGAGACCTCAGTCCTGGCCTGATTCAGGTATGAATGTCACTGGCAGGACCATCAGGCGCGGTGGGAATGGGGTCATTACATGAGGGAAGGACGTGTGAGTGACGATGGTGTTAGTTGTGGGATTTGACCCTTAATGGACGTGTCAAAGGTCGTACCGTCTTGTCTTGCTCCTTCGTCCGTTTCTTAACTTTATTCTAAATTCTTTTCTCATTCGTCTGTCTCTGTCTCCTTCCCTTTCCTTTTGATTCAAAAGTGTTGTATCTATTAAATTTTTTTCCCAATTTTTCTTCATCTACTTTTTCTGTTTCCTTTTCCTCTCTCTTCCCTCTCAGGAGGAGGAGGAGGAGGAGGAGGCCCCAGGGAGGGTCATCCCCCTTACCTGTGCAGGAGATAAGCCGTCTAGATGGACTGCCAGAGATAACACGTTCAACCCAACACCTGAATAAAGAAGAACACGTCTGGATGAATTACAAATATACATCATGAAGCAGATGTTCCTCCTGTCTCGTTATGGACAGAGATGGTCTTTATTCCGCCGTCAGAGTGTAGACAGGGAGAACGTACAGGAGGAGGCATGTCTTAACTACACACACGACCATGTCATTCCCATACATCATCGACCCCAAATGCGTCGCTGTTAGTGATACGTGAAGAGTGTTAACCCCCTGTTTTGAGGACCATGGAGAGTGTCGTGTTAGAACACGTCCATCAGAAGATGGAAGCCAGTCCTCTCACCTCGACCTCAGGGGTTGAGGCGTATAAAAAAAAGGCTTTTGAAAATCAATTTACGAAGAGAGTGATCAGTTGCCACAGCCTCGGTAATCCTTTCTTCCCTCACTTCCACGTGGGACTAGATTGGCCCAAGCAAATTCGCTGGCCCTAGATGCCTCGCTGCAGCGCCAGCAGCCCAGGTGTGTGAGGCAAAAATGATCACACAACGTCTGGTAAACCACAACTTACTGGTCACACATGATGGTAACACAGAAGTCTATGACAGACACAGACACACAGACATGGATGAGAGATGATGGCGCGTTCTCATTCCTTTTGTCGTCTCTGTTGCATTTGTTGGTACAGTTATTTGCCCATCTGGAGTACAGCAGTGGAATACAGCAGACAATAAGACGCCCAGTGAGGCAGAATAGATGTGGACAAAAATGAGAAGCAAAAACTTCTGAATGTTATGGAAAATACAGTAATAAATGTATGTCTCACTGCATTGCTGGTTGTATTCCTACACCTGCGGTTGTTTCGTTGTAGTGCTTGTTGTATTCTTTCAACAACTTGTCGTGTATTTTCACTAACAGCTTGTTGTATTCGTTCAACCACAACTGTGTCATCGTATTATTCATTATTTCCCTTTCATTATTTCACTTATAGATGTTTCGCTGTATTTTTGGTTACGTTCTTTCAATTATTTCCCTAAATTGCTTTTTGTATTCTTATATCAACCATTGTTTCACTATATTGCGGATTGTATTGCTTCAACCAGACCTGTTTCACAAACATACACATATCATGAAATAGAAACGCCAAGAAACACAAACACATAAATGCAGTGACTTTTCATACACACACACACACACACACACACACACACGCGCGCGCGCGCAAACATTAGCCTAGATTTGATACCTATAAAGCAACGAGCTCCGAGGGAGGGATAAACAGCTGGGCTGGCTGTGGGCCGACTACTTCGCCCAGGTGTTTGAAACCAGGCGAACCCCTTACGTGAATCATGGCGAGTGTGTGTGTGTGTGTGTGTGTGTGTGTGTGTGTGTGTGTGTGTGTGTCCGCACATGAGTGCGTGCGTACGTCTGTATCTACGCATTTATCATAATCATGCATCTTGCATATGCCTTTGCACATGACTGCGGCCAAACTGGGATGATCCCCTGTATGAGCTAGTGTTTTCCCTGGCGCTCCCTCAACTTGACAGTATCAGAGCTGAAGGTATATAACTCTCTAATAATATTTACGGCTTTAGGATCTCGCCTAACATAACTACAGCTGCTGCTCATGCCTTGCCTGCAGTTGGGGAAACATTCTAACCACTAGCTGAGGGCTGCAGTTTAAGAGAAATTCTGACCTCTGGTTGAGGCAGAGTTTCGTGAAATTACACGCCTTGTTTTGAACTGTAGTTTTGATGTATTCAAAACACTGGTTGTGGCGTAATTTAGACATATTCTAACCCCTAATTGAACTGTCGTTTGGAAAACATACGAAATTATAATGCAAGACCCGGATGGCAAAAATTATGCTGTGAATTTCTACTTTTTTTCAACCTGTCCTGATCTTATTTTCTTTTTTTCTATGTACAATGATAACATATATGGCTTTTGTGGTAAGGGTTTCATGTTGGCCAGGAGGAGAGGTGGGGGTCGAAGGATTTAAAATGTCGCCCTCACACTATCTTCTATAGAAAAATCACGGGGAAATAACAATCACTTCTTACGAATTTCCACGTCGACGAAATCTTCATGTTAGAATATTTACTTCTAGTGTCAAATGTGGGTGAATGTGCACAGTGTTATATATGTGGGTGGATTTATATAGTGTTATATACGGCTGATGGTTCATACAGTGTTATATATAGGTGATGGTGCATATAATGTTATATAGGAGTGACGGTTCATATAGCGCTATACATGCATGACGGCTCATACGGGGTTGTATACGAATACAAAATATGAAAATGCAAACACAGAGAGAACCACATACACTTTCACTTAGATATGTGGTCCTCGTTCTCAGTGTTCGTAGAGGTCTTATGTATATATAGAGAGGAAGACCCCTCGTATCACAACAATTCTATAACCATCTGGGTCTTTGCATCAGTGTTTATCTACGGATGTATCTTAGACCTCTTACCTTGAGGAACACATCTAATCTGTTTTCTTAAGATTAAATTCCCTCTGATTAAACGACCTGTCTCACACTGCGTGGCCTGCTTGTTCGGATTCGTCTCTGATGGGTAGTTTACTTGGATTGGGTCGGTGAACTGGTGGTACAAAATGCAGCTCCTGATTTGTCCAAAGTGACGCGTCTCGTGTTCGAGTTATAACTCACGGATCTTTGAGGAGGAGGTGGGCGGCATAACCTGACACCATCGTTCTGAGTCAGATATTGTGGCCTCGTGTGGTGGAAAGGCGAGGGGCCAACCCATAGCTAACCCAGCTCTTAATCTTAACTCCCTGGGGAGTAGTTAGTGAACAAGTACATGGCGTAAGCTAGGATGGATATATATATATATATATATATATATATATATATATATATATATATATATATATATATATATATATATATATATATATAAGAATAATACTTCATGAATATTCAAAGTCTTTTATTTGTTGTGTGATATCGGAGCCTTTCGAGTTGGAAATATATATACACATTGCTTATCATATAATTGCAATATACTCGTAAATAATCTCGCTGATAATTATCTTTTTTTCAACGGGGGCACTGAAGCGTCAATTATAATATTTTCTTAATACATGAAAATCTAGGATGGCATACATCATTCCAAATGTCACAGCCTCAGACGTAGCGTTTGTTAGTGATGAAGATATATTAGAAAATATATCAAAACGTGTTTAGAGGTGTCAGGGGATCCACTGATATATTTTGATGAATATAAGGAGAAAAACGTGAATGGTCTTTCCGTCAATGTGACGGCCATATTTGTTCAATAAATACTTTCATGGCGTAAGGACGCGGGAATAGGTTCTCCACTACCGTAAAGTACAACCATCACGTCTGAGTCGCCGGAGATGTTATAGTTTGTATGTCTCTGGTTATGGCCAGCAGCAAGCGAGAGATACAACGATTAGAAATGACCTTCCTCTCCCTCTCTCCAAGATGACATCTCACTTTTTAAAAGACGGGTTTGCAGTTCCAATCGAAACATATATATATATATATATATATATATATATATATATATATATATATATATATATATATATATATATATATATATATATACAGGGCTTCGCCTACTTGTGGTTACACTAAGCACGAAGTCATCGTCGGCGAGACTTCATCATCGTTCGTCGACAAGACGGAGTAGTATATCCCCGTCGAAGAACTCCTCACTCCGAAGGAGTCCAAAATATCCCCTGCTACGGGGAAGTAGCGTAGCCATGGAGCTACGAGAGCTCCTGGAAAACGGGATCCACGATTAGCTGCAGGCTGCTCTCAAGAAATAAGTCCCGCGGCGATTACCGATAAATGAAGAAATAAATAAGGAACTGCATTAGATGTGAGGCTAAGGTATCTGGAGCGCGTTCTGGAGGCTTATGTTTAATTCTATTCATACTTGGTATGTACACTTAGATTCACGATGGATGTGATGGTTTGGTAGATGTGTGCTTCTAACTGACACAATCTCCTCATAAACCAGACCTGGGAGTGAACACTTGATGAGGATGTACGAGTATATGGAGCAAACATCAACACGGAGAGATTGAACTAACTTTGGATCACTGAGCTGTTGCTGTCGGCTTGGAATTATGACACACACACACACACACACACACAAAAGCGCGCAAAGTTTGGCACAGCTATCCCATCTCACTACACTGCACTACCATACCGTCTCATTGCACCTGTGCCATCTCACTGCCTCAGTGCTACCAGGTGTGCCATCTCACTTGCCACCGGGTGTGCCACCAGTACACCCCCACACGGCTCTGCCACCACCCCACCATCGCCGGTGTAATCCTCTGAGAGCCACCATCTTCATATCTCGCCCGACTATCTTAGCTGTCACCCACCACCACCACCGCCGCTGCTGCTGCTGCTGCTGTGCCACCTCTGCCACCAGGAGCGCCGCCGCTGCCGCTGCCATCATCAGAGCGGCGGCAGCCACCAGCGCTGGCTGACCGAGCAGTCCAGCCCGATGGCCGGAGGCTCAGCCGCAAACCCGCTCACCCTCAGTGTTCTTCGGGACTCGGTGGTGTGAGGGTGTGTGTGCGCTTCCTCCGGCACCCCGAACTTGGGGTCTCGAGGTTTACTAAGGAGAGAAAACCTTATTTTTTTTTTTTTTTGGAGATAATGTTTCTCAGATATTTTCCTACAACTGTATCTCGAAAGATGTAAAGATCTGTATTCAAACCCGAGGAGGGAAGATGGTTGGCGTGGCTTGCAAGGAGGTAGTCAAACATTAAGATTAGCTCTGGTGTCGTTCTCAGCAATGCTCTCTCCTGAAATGTGACCGAAAAAAAAAAAAAAAAGATATCAACACTTGGATCGTTTTCGATTTGTTAATCCCTTCGTCCCAACTATCATTTTTTTTTTGTTTTCGTTTTCCTTTTGGATTCCCAAGTTTTGCCAAAAAGGACAGAACTATGGCAATGTAGCCCAAGATATGACAACAGGAACTCCTGGAGGTTGACCGATTATACCACTAAGGTGAGTGTGTTCGTTCGTTCGTTCGCGTTATTTTTTTTTTTTTGTGGGGCAAAATTTATTCATGTACACATTTTCGGGTATCTTTCCAATCACAGGCGATCGAACAAGTCCACATGCAGTGAAGGGCTTGGCACTGTATGAGTAACACGTTCATTATTACCTATTGCATATATGTTTTCATCATGAAATCACGTTGGATTTTCGAGAATGATTTTTTTTTCAGTGGCAGTAATCACTTTTAAATTCATAAATACAAACAATTTTATTCTCACTCATGATATACCAAATTTTATGAAGTTCAAATAAATATATATATATATATATATATATATATATATATATATATATATATATATATATATATATATATATCATTTAATACTTTTTTCTGACATTATATTACCGTCACCATGAGAGTATAAGCCAAGGAAAAATAGAAATTAACGAATAGTATTGTGGGAAATTTTGTTTTCTTTTGAAGGGCAGTAATGTGTGTGTGTGTGTGTGTGTGTGTGTGTGTGTGTGTGATATCAGCGTTGTTATCTAAAACTGGCCTAAGGTCTTTGGGGCACTCTGGATGATTGAATTAGCCCAGAAGTGCACGAGGTTAGTTGGGAGATCGAGTTGGGGAAACGAGGGCATCCAGCTCTTCACAACACCGTCTGAAGGAGAAGAGTAAGGAGAGAGGGGGAGAGGGATGGGAGAAGGACGTGAGAGGAGGTGTTTGTTGGAGAGGGTGAGAAAGTGTGGCTTTGGAGGAAGGAGTGGGTTTGTGTTTGAAGGGGGAAGGGAGATTGTTTGTAGGAGGTGTACGGGAGTAGGGGATGGTATACGAAAGGTGTGTTTTGTTTGTAGGCGAGTGGTGATGATGCTGTTAATTGGGTAGGCTGTGCTTGCTGAAGGGGGGAAGGGAAAGCAGTATTCGTCGTTTGTTTGAGAAAGTGTCGTTTGTTGGACAAGCAAGCAATGATTGCAGGAGAAGAGAAGCGATATTAATTTCATGTGGGAGGTTAAAAGAAGTGACTTTTTTTTTTGTTCTTTAAAGAATTTAAGGGAAATTTTTTGGGAGCTTCATAGAAGATGGGAGGGAGGGTCGTTCCTTCTGTCGAATTTCCAGCGCACGTAATTGATGGTTGAGGGAAAGTTAAAGAAGTACTCAGTGGCTTCGTAAAAGTTTAATAGAGAAGGGAAAGATTCGTGAAATATCCTTAAGACTTAAACGCAGAGTGAGCTACTGACGGACTGATGCTTTCGGAAAGTTTTTGGCTCTTGGCGAAGATAATTACCTATTCTTTTTTTTTTAAATTTTCAGAGAGAGAGAGAGAGAGAGAGAGAGAGAGAGAGAGAGAGAGAGAGAGAGAGAGAGAGAGAGAGAGAGAGAGATCTTGGAGCCCAAGAAGCAGTTAAACATAATTTTTGTGGATCATTTTGAATCGTTTAATTTTGGGTAATTTTTTCGATATTCTTCAGCAACCACGACTACAATGTGAAAAAGAAAATGTGAAATACGGAGAAAATGATTTACGATACCATAGATATATTCTAAAATTAATATTCTAATTAATGTAGATGATATTCCGATCTGTGATATATTTGAAAAGAAACAGAAAAATGGTTTACCGGAGGGTTTAGACCCTGGAATAGCGTAAGTGATGAAGACCTGCTTATGTACATCATGAAGAATTGTTCCTGGGGAGAGGGTTTGTGATGTCAGGAGCTGCCTGAGGATCCTGACATCATGTGAGGCAGTGGTGTCAGTTGATGACTTCAGGAACCGACCACGTCCCCGAAGTTCAACGTCGGATTCGCCGGGGTTTGTGCATGAACCTAGGAGGCATTTTTTCCCGACGGCCAGTTCTCTTCACATCAAAGGGAGCTTTAAGGAACCACCCCGGTCCCTCCTACAGGTTTTCCTCAGTGCCTCATGCAGGTGATGCCATGGAAAAGACGCTCCCAAGAGAAGACCGCTGGGGACCGCGAGGACTGAGAGAGAGAGAGTTAGTGTTGATGCTGCTGGCGAAGACACGATGCTCTCACGGGTCACCACGTGTTCTGAGGAAGCTGTCGACGGCCTCCCGCCCCTTTCTGCGGGTGCTGCCAGTGCCTCCGGTAGGTGGTGCCACGGAAGAACCCACAGCAGAAGAGATCAGCAAGCCTACAGTAACCAATGCTACCCCGGGAGGAGAACAAAGCAACACACACACAACATCTGGAGGCTGCCCCTTGCGTTGGGTCTGGGGAGTTCCAAGACCTACGACTTCCAGATCCAAAAATTCTCTTAATAACATGGGTTCCAGTCACGGACGGAAATACTCCACCAGTGCCGGACCTTGAACTTTGAAGAGGTGTGAAAGGAAAAAAAGAAATAACGCTAAAAAAAAAACATTATGAAGAGAAGTGAAATTAAAAGAGTGAACACTTCCGCGGTGTTTTGGTTAGCGTTCCTGACCGTGACGCATGCACGGGCCGTCCAGGATCGAGAGCATAGGTTCCAATCTTGGTAACGGCTGTCGGCTCACAGTCAACCCAGCTGTTCATCCACCCTAGAAGCTGGTCGATAAAATGGGTACCTGGCTCAGTCCAGGGGTTTATTCTTATACAGTGTTAATGAAATGGCCTTAATTAGGGTCTCAATTTCCCCGTGTCGTCTCATCTAACATAAAAAAAAAATGTATATAGAGTTAGAGACGTATCAGTCTGTAGCCCCTTGGACCTGGTATTGTTAGAGAGATAATATGCCCAGATCCGATTTGTATACAGTCTGGAGCTCAGTGAACATCACAATACTTTTACGGGCGTCCGCCACAAGCAACACCAAGACGAGTCTGCTATGCATATATTTCATCATAAATATATCATTTTTTTTTTCATAACTTCCAGAAAATATACTTCAACGATAGTTATCGGTAAGAGTATTATTCCTGTATGGGTTACAGTCTAGAACACCCTACAGACTACACTCATACAGTACCTTACAGACTACACTCATACAGTACCCTACAGACTACAGCACCCTGCAATATCATACAGTCTATACAAACTCTCCAGCTGACAATCTGACTGATGGTATTTCAGAAAGCAACTGCATTCTGTTTTCTCTTTTCTCCCCCACCCGTTCTTTTCTTCCTCCGCTCTCTCTCTCATTCCTCTCTTCCCTCCCTTCTCCACTCTCTCCTTCCACTGTTTTCTCCCATTTCCTCCTGCTCTTCTATCTCCTTTCTCATTAACTCCCCTCCTCTTTAACCGTTTTCTCTCCCATCTCCCCCGCGGGGGGTCACGTGATCCCTGGCCTGGGATCGAACCGTCAGCAACACTCGGTGATCCACCTGTGGGCGCGACTCAGGTGGTTCAGGACGGCTGGACGTTGCCAGAAGACGCGGAGGAGGGCGTGGTAACAGCCAGCTGGTGTTGTTGTGGTTCTTGGTTCGTGACGTCAGTGGATGCAAGGTTCTGTCGTGCCATGGTTCTGTATATCAAGAGGTTCTGTCAGTTCACGGCTCTGTATGTGGGTGGTTCTATTGCTTAATGGATCTGTGTGAGCGGATCTATAGCTTAATGAATCAATGAGAGTGGTTCTACCGCTTTATGGATCTATGCGAGTGAATATATCGCTTTATGGATCTATGGGAGCGGTTCTATCGCTTAACGGATTTACATGAGTGGTTCTATCGCTTTATGGATCTATGTGAGTGGTTCTATCGCTTGATGGATCTATGTGAGTGGTTCTATCGCTTAATGGATCTATGTGAGTGGTTCTATTGCTTGATGGATCTATGAGAGTGGATCTATCGCTTTATGGATCTATGTGAGAGGTTCTATCGCTTAATGGATCTATGAGAGAGGATCTATCGCTTTATGGATCTATGTGAGTGGTTCTATCGTTTGATGGATCTATGTAAGTGGTTCTATCGCTTACTGGATCTATGAGAGTGGTTCTATAGCTTTATGGATCTATGTGAGTGGTTCTATCGCTTACTGGATCTATGAGAGTGGACCTATCGCTTTATGGATCTATGTGAGTGGTTCTATCGCTTACTGGATCTATGAGAGTGGATCTATCGCTTAATGCATCTATGTGAGAGGGAATATGGCTCTGTACGTGAGACGGTCTATCGCTCAATGGCTCTACATGTCAAAGGTTCTATTGCCTTAGCGAAATATCGGAAAAGACGGTATGAGACGTTCTACTGCTCTATGGCTCTGTATCTTAAAGCTTCCCTGGGGATTCTGGTGGCTATTTAGAACGGTATAGCAATAGCTATATCAACTAATCTATCTCCTCCTTTCAGTAAGGCAACGGGATAGCGAACGCGGAATCTGAAACCTGCAAGTTACAGGGGAAGCAGATCCTGTAGCCACTGCCGTCATTATAGCTTGTTGCGTTACCGGCATTCGATATGTAGAAAGGATAGTAAGTAATTAGGCAATCATGGAATTGGCTGTTATGTCTGAACAGCGTTTTAAACTAGCCAACTATGGCTTTCGCTTTTGGGCTTTTGTGCCATAGGGCAATTTTTTTTTTGGTTTTGTTTTGTTTTTTCCGCTGATGTAGCGTCTATAAAACAGTTTAATTCCGGAAGTGTAAATCGCACATCTATCACCCAGGGACCTGATTATGGTGTTGGAGATGATGGTGGTGGTGGTGGTGGTCGCTTACTGTTAAACTGGCGTGGAAAATTTTTGCACGCATGACGCTTCCTTCCTTCCGTGGTGTGCGAAATTTGCAGGATCAGAGATGCGCCGGTCTTGCCTTAAAAACTAATATCATTAATTTAACGATTTTTTTTTTGGCCTCTTGCTTAAATTTTGATTTTTTTGCTCAAGTTTTGTGATTCTTGCTTATATTTTGTGGTTCCCGCTTGAATTTTGTGATTTTTGCTTATATTTTGTGGTTCTCGTTTGAATTTTGATTCTTGTTTATATTTTGTGGTTCTCGCTTGAATTTTCTGATTCTTGCTTATATTTTGTGGATCCCGCTTGAACTTTGTGGTTCTTGTTTAAAGTTTGTGGTTCTTGCTCAAATTTTGTGATTCCTGCCTAAATTTCTAATTTTTTTCCTTAGATTTTGTGATTCCTGCTTATATTTTTCTCTTCTTTTTTTTATTTTCTCAGAATTTGTGATTCTTGCTTAGATTTTGTGTTTCCTGCTTATATTATGTTGTGCGATTCTTGCGCAGCTTCTGTTATTCTTGTTTCGCTCGTGTAATACTTGTTTAGCGTCTGTGTTTCTTGCATCTAGTTAGACAAACTATTTTGGTACATTTCTTATCTCACATATATCTGTTTTCGTCTCATAATATCGCTTATTTCTTTAGCCAAACATCATCAACGCACATATACGTAATATATACTCATAAAGCCCGTAATATATACCACAATATATGCCTCGCTCAATCTTAAACGCTTTTTCTTATATGGTCTCCAAAGATCGTTTGAGCAAAAATCTAAGATTCTTTTCTAAATCTAAAGTTTGTACCTGTCCCTCTCCAGTTATGGCCCTGCCATATTAATCGAGTCTTCCTTGACCACAGCCGCACAACCCTTTGGTACAACGTCGTGACCTGTGACCTAACTGTAAAGGGTCAGGTCAAAAAGGCCACGCCATTATACTGAAGGATTGTACCGTCGTGGCTAAAGTATCGTACCGTCAAACCTATGGGATCGCACCATCGTACTCAAACGAACGTACAGTCGTGCTCAAAGGACCTTACCGCAAGGATCGTACCGTCGTGCTCAAAGGATCGTACCGTCGTGCTCAAAGGATCGTACCGTCGTGCTCAAAGGATCGTACCGTTGTGCTCAAAGGATCGTACCATCGTGCTCAACAGCCAGCGACTTTGAAAGACATAAGCGTCACGTGCAAAGGAGTAAAACGATAGGACCATAGCGAGATGTGAGAGCTAGGTAGGGCGGGCTGAAGAGTGGCCCAACACTAGGCTATACTGTATCCTCCCCAACCATACTGGCCGGGGGAGAGTGGGGAGGAAATAGTAGGAGGGGAGAGGAGGACGGGGGTAAGGTTGTTAGTTAACTCAAGTGCTAACTACGTGATTAAGTGTTTAGGTAGTTAGTCTCGGTTAATTACGTCGACTACCTTCTCGCGTGGAAGGGGTCGAAAGTGGTGAACCAGCCCTCAATTTTCAACCTTATGTGAGAGGCGTTCGAGTATATTTAAGTCGGTCGTTCGGTAGTTAAGGGATAATTAATGAGGGTTTTGCTAATTGCTCTCCTGCAGCAAGATGAAGGACCGAGACAGTAGTAACCGTCTGTATCTTTCAAGACAGATGTAACTGACAGTGGACAGGCAGTTAGTCCTGAGGTTATTAGACGGGAGAGAACTGCCTAATCACCAGGTTTTTAACGCCACAGACGCCTGTGGTTGGGCTCTTTACCACCCAGATTAGCGAACATGGTCATTAGAGTGGAAATGGCGATTCAGCTTTGAATTTCTTTCCCCGTCGTCCACTGTCCCTAGACGCTGCTAGCGAGGACACACGTGGATCTCTGGTGTCTTCTCCTCCCCTCACCCCCTCCTGGGTGGAGAGGACATGAGTTTCTTCTTCGTTATATCTGTCAGATCATGAACGAATATTGCATGTTATGACGGAGGGAGGGACTTATTCCAGGTCCCTCTCCCGTCTACATGGAAAAGATGTGTGCGTGTGTGTGTGTGTGTGTGTGTGTGTGTGTGTGTGTGTGTAGTTTAATCACAAGCGTCGAAAGATGGATCAACACAGACAAATAATTTTTAACTAGTTTTCATACCCACATTGGAAGACGGAGCAGGTATAGGAGAACTGTTTGAAACAAGTTTAATCTGAATCAAAGACAGAGACATGTCGGGGATAGGCAAATTTTAAGTTAGTTTAATCTCAAGCGAGAAACAAGCGGTGAGTAAGTCAGTCAGTTCTAAACTAGTTTCATGACAAGGATCGCGAGTATGTAATGAAGAAATGAGTTCTAAACTGGTTTAATCTTGGCCACCGAACGCAGAAGTAGGGTAGTGGAAAACTTAAAAGTTTTAAACAGGTTTAATCTACAGTATCGCAATCAGGAGCTGGTAAGGGAGAGCTCAGCCTTAAACTAGTTTAACGCGATCGCCACCCGCGCGTCGCCAACACTGTCGCTGGTTCGCAAAAATCCCCCGCGCTGGATCGGCAACACTGAGTCAGAGGGAAGCGTTCCTGAAACTTCGCCGCCGCCGCCGCCCAGGCGTTGGCTACACTGCCTATCGCATAACGAATCCGGGTCTAACACCGGTGGAGCCACGAACCCAGGATTTATTTCTCATGATTTCCTCCGCGAAGGAATCGGATAAAATCCACCAGCGGGAGTAGAGTGAGTGGAGAGGATTCCAGGCTGGGCAGCTCATCCGAGCGGCCATTCGCGGGAAGGCAGCCGCTGTGGACTTTTCCGTCAACTCTCTCGAGCGATTTTCAACTCGCGGATTTTCTGCTAATATTCCGCTGAGCGACGGTTTCTTGCTGTACATCTCGCGAAAAATTTAGAAAGATTTTTGATTTTGAGTATCCATCTATCTATCTATCTATCTATCTATCTATCTATCTATCTATCTATCTATCTATCTATATATATATATATATATATATATATATATATATATATATATATATATATATATAATGTATATATATATATGTATTATTCCCTCAAAGGTCCAGTCCTCTGTTCTTAACGCTACCTAGCTAATGCGGGAAATGGCGAAGTGTGAAAAAAAAAAATATATGTATTATATTTTTTAACTCGTTAACGACATCAGATAATCACAAAAATTTGTTCCAGCATTGATGACGACTTATAACCTACACGTAAATAAATTCGTTAGTTAAATGAAATAAAAAAAATCAGTAAAATCAAATGAATTTTTTTCCCCGGCTTGGGATCTCACATACAATATCTGTAAATAGAGGAGGACAGACAGATATTTAGTATTCCGAGAATAAAAAGTACATAACTGCAAGAAAACGAGACGAGGAATTTGGTAAATAAAGAACATGGAAGACATCTGCATAAATGAGTTATTTTCATCTAATAAACTGGGTAAAGTTGATTCATAAGGCATATTGCTGGAGCTTGAGGCGTATCGCATTAATACGTGACGTGGGGAGGAAATACGCCTATAAAGACAAATTACCAATTATTCATAATTATCAATAACGAAACAGGGAATTAAGGAACGACCCTGGAAAATTACGACGATATGGCTCTGGTATCACGACTTTGTGGCTGGATTACACCCGACCGGCGGGGGAAATCTGCAACGCATATTTATGATTAAAAAAAAAATGTATATCGGCGTTGATGAAAAAAAAAAAATATATGTATCTGTTTGATGTAATTAAAGGGAAGGGTGTGAAAGCTTGAGGCGAGGAGGAAATAAAGTGTAAATTCTGGCGTAAAACTCAGGCGTTCATGTCATTTCAAGATTTTAAAAAATGTGTTTTTAATTACGTGGATTGTGTGGTTCTAGAGTTGATGGAAGTCATGATGACGATGAACGAACTCGATGTTTTAGTATTTTCCTGTTGGATGCGACGGTTACACGACCCTTGGAGACGATGGTACGACCCCCAATCCACGACGGCACGACCCTTTGATGCACGACGGTGCGATCCTTTGATGCACGACGGTACGATCATTGATGCACGACGGTACGATTTTCAGGGCAAGGTGGTGATGCTACTTTTAATGCACGACGGTGCGATCCTTTGATGCACGACGGTACGATCCTTCAATGCACGACGGTACGATCCTTTGATGCACGACGGTACGATCCTTTGATGCACGACGGTGCGATCCTTTGATGCACGACGGTACGATCCTTTGATGCACGACGGTGCGATCCTTTGATGCACGACGGTGCGATCCTTTGATGCACGACGGTACGATCCTTCAATGCACGACGGTACGATCCTTTGATGCACGACGGTGCGATCCTTTGATGCACGACGGTACGATCCTTTGATGCACGACGGTGCGATCCTTTGATGCACGACGGTGCGATCCTTTGATGCACGACGGTGCGATCCTTTGATGCACGACGGTGCGATCCTTTGATGCACGACGGTGCGATCCTTTGATGCACGACGGTGCGATCCTTTGATGCACGACGGTGCGATCCTTTGATGCACGACGGTACGATCCTTTGATGCACGACGGTACGATCCTTCAATGCACGACGGTACGATCCTTTGATGCACGACGGTGCGATCCTTTGATGCACGACGGTACGATCCTTCAATGCACGACGGTACGATCCTTCAATGCACGACGGTACGATCCTTCAATGCACGACGGTACGATCCTTCAATGCACGACGGTACGATCCTTCAATGCACGACGGTACGATCCTTCAATGCACGACGGTACGATCCTTCAATGCACGACGGTACGATCCTTCAATGCACGACGGTACGATCCTTCAATGCACGACGGTACGATCCTTTGATGCACGACGGTACGATCCTTTGATGCACGACGGTACGATCCTTTGATGCACGACGGTACGATCCTTCAATGCACGACGGTACGATCCTTCAATGCACGACGGTACGATCCTTCAATGCACGACGGTACGATCCTTTGATGCACGACGGTACGATCCTTTGATGCACGACGGTGCGATCCTTTGATGCACGACGGTGCGATCCTTTGATGCACGACGGTGCGATCCTTTGATGCACGACGGTGCGATCCTTTGATGCACGACGGTACGATCCTTTGATGCACGACGGTGCGATCCTTTGATGCACGACGGTGCGATCCTTTGATGCACGACGGTACGATCCTTTGATGCACGACGGTACGATCCTTTGATGCACGACGGTGCGATCCTTTGATGCACGACGGTACGATCCTTCAATGCACGACGGTACGATCCTTTGATGCACGACGGTACGATCCTTCAATGCACGACGGTACGATCCTTCAATGCACGACGGTACGATCCTTTGATGCACGACGGTACGATCCTTTGATGCACGACGGTACGATCCTTTGATGCACGACGGTACGATCCTTTGATGCACGACGGTACGATCCTTTGATGCACGACGGTGCGATCCTTTGATGCACGACGGTGCGATCCTTTGATGCACGACGGTGCGATCCTTTGATGCACGACGGTGCGATCCTTTGATGCACGACGGTACGATCCTTTGATGCACGACGGTACGATCCTTCAATGCACGACGGTACGATCCTTCAATGCACGACGGTACGATCCTTCAATGCACGACGGTACGATCCTTCAATGCACGACGGTACGATCCTTTGATGCACGACGGTACGATCCTTTGATGCACGACGGTACGATCCTTTGATGCACGACGGTGCGATCCTTTGATGCACGACGGTACGATCCTTTGATGCACGACGGTACGATCCTTTGATGCACGACGGTGCGATCCTTTGATGCACGACGGTGCGATCCTTTGATGCACGACGGTACGATCCTTTGATGCACGACGGTGCGATCCTTTGATGCACGACGGTGCGATCCTTTGATGCACGACGGTGCGATCCTTTGATGCACGACGGTACGATCCTTCAATGCACGACGGTACGATCCTTTGATGCACGACGGTGCGATCCTTTGATGCACGACGGTGCGATCCTTTGATGCACGACGGTGCGATCCTTTGATGCACGACGGTGCGATCCTTTGATGCACGACGGTGCGATCCTTTGATGCACGACGGTGCGATCCTTTGATGCACGACGGTACGATCCTTCAATGCACGACGGTACGATCCTTTGATGCACGACGGTGCGATCCTTTGATGCACGACGGTACGATCCTTCAATGCACGACGGTACGATCCTTCAATGCACGACGGTACGATCCTTCAATGCACGACGGTACGATCCTTTGATGCACGACGGTGCGATCCTTTGATGCACGACGGTACGATCCTTCAATGCACGACGGTACGATCCTTTGATGCACGACGGTGCGATCCTTTGATGCACGACGGTACGATCCTTTGATGCACGACGGTGCGATCCTTTGATGCACGACGGTACGATCCTTCAATGCACGACGGTACGATCCTTTGATGCACGACGGTACGATCCTTCAATGCACGACGGTACGATCCTTTGATGCACGACGGTACGATCCTTTGATGCACGACGGTACGATCCTTCAATGCACGACGGTACGATCCTTCAATGCACGACGGTACGATCCTTTGATGCACGACGGTACGATCCTTCAATGCACGACGGTACGATCCTTCAATGCACGACGGTACGATCCTTCAATGCACGACGGTACGATCCTTCAATGCACGACGGTACGATCCTTCAATGCACGACGGTACGATCCTTCAATGCACGACGGTACGATCCTTCAATGCACGACGGTACGATCCTTCAATGCACGACGGTACGATCCTTCAATGCACGACGGTACGATCCTTCAATGCACGACGGTACGATCCTTCAATGCACGACGGTACGATCCTTCAATGCACGACGGTACGATCCTTCAATGCACGACGGTACGATCCTTTGATGCACGACGGTACGATCCTTCAATGCACGACGGTACGATCCTTCAATGCACGACGGTACGATCCTTTGATGCACGACGGTGCGATCCTTTGATGCACGACGGTGCGATCCTTTGATGCACGACGGTACGATCCTTCAATGCACGACGGTACGATCCTTCAATGCACGACGGTACGATCCTTCAATGCACGACGGTACGATCCTTCAATGCACGACGGTACGATCCTTTGATGCACGACGGTACGATCCTTCAATGCACGACGGTACGATCCTTCAATGCACGACGGTACGATCCTTCAATGCACGACGGTACGATCCTTTGATGCACGACGGTGCGATCCTTTGATGCACGACGGTACGATCCTTTGATGCACGACGGTGCGATCCTTTGATGCACGACGGTACGATCCTTTGATGCACGACGGTTGGCTGCGAGCGATAATCCGAAACCCACGTATAGAGTTAACCTTTTTTTGTATTATCTACAAATAAATAACTGAGTATTTCTTCCTATTCAAGGACGAAATCAACCCTCTAGACTAGCACGGTGAGAGAGAGAGAGAGAGAGAGAGAGAGAGAGAGAGAGAGAGAGAGAGAGAGAGAGAGAGAGAGAGAGAGAGAGAGAGAGAGAGAGAGAGAGAGAGACGAGGGGGAACTAACATGGTCAGCATTATGATCTAAGGTCTTGACTGGCTTCCCCTGGAACAAGGAGTAAGTAACACCCACGTACCGGCTGTCGGGTACTGGAGGACTTGAGGACTTCCGAGGTAAACACGAACGGGATTCGAACCCATAACTTCAAGTTTTAGACATCGTGTGCTTGAACATCTTCGCCAACTTTATTGCCTTCGGCACTGTGGGGTTACACATATCCTCACGTACATCTGCACCGGAAGGATTTACAATGATACTTTTGACGACTTGATTCTTTCCTGCTGTGTGTGTGTGTGTGTGTGTGTGTGTGTGTGTGTGTGTGTGTGTGATTTCTATTTTGTGTCTGACGGTAAGAGAGTTTACGCTTGTGTTGGTCCGTCTCTCAACCTCATCCACACGTGCCATGTCTTTACTCCTAAGTACGTATACGAAATAAGAAAATCTTGAGAGAGAGAAAAACAAATCTGTCAAACCTCCTCTGTAACGCGTCGGAGTGGGTCGTGTTTATACCAAACCTGGGGGGCCCCCAGTTCGATCGCTGGTTTAGGGCACATTTGAGCATTGCATTACTCCAGCGATTACACGCCATCGCGCACATTACTACGTGTGCTGGGAAAAAAAAAGGAAAAAATATCTGCAGAGGTCATTACTGGCTGGGTCGTATGTGGCTGGTGGATATATGCCCATTTGCAGGACGCAATAGTTTGTTTAAACAGAGGCGATATCGCGCGATAGGTGTATTTCAGCTGGTCTAGCGGCGGGAACAGGGGAAAGTGGTGTGGGAGTTTAGAGACTGGATGAAAATAGAGTATGTGTGTGTGTGTGTGTGTGTGAAGGTTCAGATAGCGCGAAGTGGCTAGGAATGAGGTGAGAGCTTGTGTACAACGTCCCCGTGATGTGATACGAACCAAAACAAAAGATGTAAATAACGTGAAAGATGAAGAGATTTAGGTGAAAACAGTCGCCACGGTGTTTTGGGGTTGGAAAGTCCCGCAATGGGATGGTAGAGTGTAAAATACGCGACGACGCTGTCTCCGATCGATATATGATGGCATTTCCGGTATTTCCGGAGGCGATCTTGGTTATAATTGCGGTACATGAATAAACAATTAATTTCTAACCTTAGGGCTATCGTATTGGTGACGTCATGGACTTACTAAGCTATCGTACCGAACCGGTACGTGAAAGTGAGGACATAGTCAGTAAGTCACAGTACTCGAAAGATTAATCAAGACATGGTACAGAATGGGTCGAACCTTCGTACTCAAGGTGTAGAGTTACTGTACTCGATAGATTAAGTCAACGTATGTAGTAACCATCGTCTTCTGTGGACGATAGATGATCGAACTTCACCAGTCAAATCGTCGTGCTCATCCTACTGCCATTGTAGATCTAAATGAGGTTATGGGATTCGAACCGTAGACAAGGCGTTTCCAACCCTCTTCCATCTTTGCATCATCTTGTCCTTGCACTTCTCCTTCAGCTTTTTCCCTCCCTCTATCCTCTCCTTCTAGCTATCTCTCCCGACCTACTTTTCCTTGAATATGGCGGTTTGAGGAGAGGGAGAAGAGGTGGGACACGGAAAAGGGAGCTGGTTTTTCCCAGCCCCCCCCCCCCCCTCTCTCTCTCTCTCTCTCTCTCTCTCTCTCTCTCTCTCTCTCTCTCTCTCTCTCTCTCTCTCCAGCCGCCGTCTGAGGATATCGCACAGACACAGGATCAAAAGATGCAGGATATGAACAGGGATCCTTCTACACCAGAAGTCTGAGGGAATTCGCAGAAGATGCGGAGGAAATGTCCCTCTCAGGGAAGGCAGACCATTGAGGCTTGTGCGTTCCTGTGTAGACATACAGAGGGAACATGATCACACGGAGACGCCACCGAAGCATACCTTCTGTAGACGATTTAAAGTGTGTCTCGGTGTTGACACAGCGAGACAACGACCTCCTGTAGTCGCCAGTGAAACATACGTTTATGTAGACACAAAATGTTCACATGTACACAAGCGCAGCAGTGTATGTAGAAGCATTCAGACAAGGTCTTATGTAGTCGCCAGTGGAACATAACGTTTATGTAGACACAGATATATTCACATGTAGGCAAGCACAGCAGCGTATGTAGAAGGATTCAGACATGATGTAGACAAGAGTTGGGTAGGCATTTCTACATAAACGGATCAAGATATGTTCTCCTGTGGATAGTGAGAGCCACACGTATATACAGATGTGTGATCTATTTTTTTTCCCCTGCAGTCAAACAAGTCAATTCTTTTCACATATTTTTCCCTCGCGTTTTTATATCACCAACATCTCCCATAAAGCCGAGAGCGCGCCAACATTAGGACCTCAGGCGGATTTTCAAACACACATACACACACACACATGTAAATCGTATATTGTAAATCCGGTTGGGAAATCACAAACGCTGGGGGATGGGGTGGGTGGAAATTACATGCATAAGGCGATATGCCGGAGAGGTGATGTGTGGGCCAAACGCTGGAAATATATAAACACATGACCGTATTTACTCTTACACATATTGTGCCACGCTGGGAGGTTTGGGGAACATTACACGAGGAAAATTATATTTTTAAAATTTCTGACTCCACTCAGAGAGAGAGAGAGAGAGAGAGAGAGAGAGAGAGAGAGAGAGAGAGAGAGAGAGAGAGAGAGAGAATATGTGAACTCACTGAGCACGACGGTACGACCCTAGAGTTTGATGACCTGACCTTTGACCCTGACCGTTATACCCATGAATCGTAACTGTGGTGATCATGACTCGCACCGTCGTTTGACCATCGTACCGTCGTGAGCAAGGCATCGTACCGTCGTGAGCGAGGCATCGTACCGTCGTGATCAAGGCATCGTACCGTCCTGAGAGCATCGGTACAGTCGTGATCATGGGTGCGTACCATCGCGTTCATGGGTTGTACCGTCGCAGTTAAAGGTCTGAATTCTAAAAAAAAAATCTAGCATATCTCACGATCTTGTGTGTACTTCCTCCTCAACACCGAGAGATGCACAGCAGGGAAGTTTGAGAAGTGCCCTGGACAAGTTCCTACAAAGTGTGCCACACCAGCCAGGCTGTGGGGGCTATGTGGGCCTGTGGGCTGCAGCGTCTAACAGCTCGGTCGATCTATTCGTGAAGTCTCGAGTCGACGCACATCAAGAATTCGTGGAGAGAAGCTAGTGTCTCTAGTTTTCGTGCGGTTTGACGAACCTGACCAACTGCTTGTGTCCTAGCGACGTGTGCTGACTCTCCATACAGTAGGAGGGTTAGGTGATGACCATTATCGTATGGATGTGGTGGAGTTACCCAACCATCCACTGATAAAGGAAGATTGTAGAGGTTTGGTTGGAGATTTATTTTACTATCTTTACTAAGTATTATCATTATTATTATTATTATTATTATTATTATTACTATTATCATCAATTTTTATTATTATTATCATTATCATTTTTATTATTATTATTACTATCATTATCATTATTATCATTGTTATTATTACTATTGTTGTTGATAGATTATTGATAATAAATTGGCATCTGGCTTAGGCCGGTGAAGCAAGGTTAAGAGACGTGGCAACACAAGTGTAAAACATTTCCTCCGTAACACAGTTAGTAATCACATAAACATAAACTTTTGTCTCACATGAGGATGTGGTAAACGTCTTCCATCAGCTTAATATCCAGGATGATGGGAGTAACACAAATTCTCTTTCAGTATGATGACAGGAAAGTAATTGTACCCCTGAAGAAACTTTGCAAAAATTTTTGCGCAGGAGTGGTCGTGTGTCCTTAAGCAATATTGATTACCACAGCACCAAGGTCTTAGATGTTTCAGTATACAGAGCTTATGATTACCACGGCACCAAGGTCTTAGATGTTTCAGTATACAGAGCTTAAGATGATGAAACGCCAACAGAGAATATCTGCTGAAGACACTTCGAGCTTCTGTAAACCCCATTTGGGAGACATGCACCAAGCTTGCTTTGAATCTAACTCTATGTTAGACATTATGTCTTCGAAATCTTTGTTTTGTTAAATCCTTAAGACCAGTGGTAATCGCTTCTCCAAAGACTGCTGTATATCATAGCAATGTACCTGACCTCCAACATACCAACACATTTGTATGGATTTATATACTTCAGTGTGCATATATTAGGGAAACTGATTTGTTTGTATTTTTTCTTGTTCGCAATATACTTGTTTTTAAGTAACTGTCGTTAATCTGATCACCAAATAGAAAAGATATCAAGATCAGTTATTTGATTTCAGTCACATATGTGATTTCAAGTGGACTTACTTCATTCTTGTTTAAAAAGATGTCCACAAAATGATAATAAAAAAATTCTTGAACTCATTATAAATTATCCCCTAACCCCTTGAGCACAAAGTTACGACTCTTAAGCACGATGGTACGACCCTTGAGCACGACGGCACGACCCTTGACCATGATGGCACGACCCTTGAGCACGACGGCACGACTTTATTAGTTTCTTTATCACCATTTCTCTCTTCCTTTCTTCCTTTATATATATTATTCTCCCTGTGTTTTTCTTTAGGCATCCATCTGTTTACCCATATCTCCGCCTGTCGCCTGGGATGATTTGTAGTCGCTACCCTAGAGCGTGGAATCTTTTATTCCTGAGCTCCGTAACGTCATCTCGCGACCCCATATTTCTTAAAGATTATATCTGCAGACGACATGCCAAGGTTATGGGGAATTCTGTATGATTTAAATTTTTCCTGCTGTTTGATACGCGTAAGTAAGTTGATAAATGTGTTAATGTTTACATGGAAAAACAAACTAATGTTTCTCAAGGACACACATACACACACACACACACACACACACAGTCATCTCTCTCTCTCTCTCTCTCTCTCTCTCTCTCTCTATATATATATATATATATATATATATATATATATATATATATATATGTATATATATATATATATATATATATATATATATATATATATACATATATATATATATACACTTCCGTTATGACAGTCCTGACCCAGTAAATTATGTACATCACTGTAACAGATAACTGCAGGTGGCTTAACTTTTCTTTTTAATTTACAAACTAATTAAGTCCTTGTCTAACTTCATTATTAAATCCGAAACATGTAAGATGCTGCCACTGATGCCAATGAAAGAGGCCTGACATCTAATCAAATAAGTCAAAAATATACAATAAACCTTTTACGTCCCTACGTATATATATATATATATATATATATATATATATATATATATATATATATATATATATATATATATATATATATATATAGTTGGATGATAATGAGTAAAGGAACATTCAATATCAAATAACTGGAGGGCATGCGGGGTGGGGTGGTCTCCTCGAACCCGTGTTTGTGAAGGTGCAGAGTGGCGGTAGCGCCTGGCCGACCGGTGGCAGTGCTGCCGGCTGCCGGCCGAGTGTTGGCAGGGCTGCCGGCCGTATGTTAATGGAGCGGAAACAAGCAGCAAGTTGTGATGGTTGGAGACAAGATGCTGAATAAAGTTGAATATGTTCCTGACTAATTAGGATGTCAGGAGGGAGGGGAGAGGCGGAGGAAGGAGTCGGGATAACAGAAGAGGAGGGAACAGTAGCCAAGGAGGGAGGGAAGGAGGGAGGGAGGGGAAAAATATAGGGAGGGTAGGAGGGAGGAGATGAGGGAGAGGAGTTAGAAGAGATACTGAAACTGATAGTACAATGAGGGAGATGAAGGGCGGATAGATGGCGTATGGTGGAAGAAGGAAGAGATAAGGAAGTGAGTGTAGAGAGGAGACATGAGGATAAGAAGAGTTCATGGACTCTATGGGAAGGATAGATAACAGGAGACATGATGGTCTATGACGAGGCTATGTGATGAATGACACACCTTCCTAACATGTATATATATATATATATATATATATATATATATATATATATATATATATATATATATATATATATATATAGAGAGAGAGAGAGAGAGAGAGAGAGAGAGAGAGGTAGTAAAGCAGAAGGCACCTCATCACCAACCACTCCTTCTGGCACCCACATTTTGACAAGATGGTAAAGATAAACACTCCTCCCCACTCGCTACTCCATCATAATAACCGCCAGGTTAACAACAGCTGGGAAGGCGCACCATGTACAGTATATACTACCCAGGAAATTCTATGGGGAAGTGTGAGTGCGAATATTACCTACAGTGACGCTTAGTTTGCTGATCCTTGTCTCCAGCTCGATCCATAGAGCGATATTTATGTGTCGTAGTACAGAGCCTTGTGGTTCCTCACCAGCTACGCTATCCAGCAGGATGTTTTCCCATTTTAACACAACTCTACGTTTTCTATCTGTCAGCCAATCCACTATCCTACACGCTGATTCGATACCCCCTATACCATCGGCTTTTATCTTACCTCACAGTCTTTTATGTTGTACTTTGTGAAACTCACTCTCTTGCATTACCAGAACACGCGGTACGAATCATTGGACCAGCTCCTCCATACACCTTCACTATAGCTTTCTTACGTCATGCTAAAGTTAAGCTAACCTCACCACGGTAAGAAGAAGACTGCCTGGTTAACACACGAAATGCTCGAAGACAATATGTTGCGTCTAGATAAAGACTTGAGAGATCCAAACCTCTTAGACGATATGCTCTAAGCTGAAACATCTGACAATCAGAATAAGAAATGAGGGTTGAGAAACACAGTCCTTCCAGACGGGTCTCGGTCAAAGAGAGACGTTTGTATACCCAGGTCGCCTGATAACACGAAACGTTAAGTAACTGCGTCTGAATCCAGGTGAGACAATTGGTTATACTACGCCACAGTAAATATGACGTTTATTGTTTATTTGCCACTCTTATCCCACTAATCTCTCCGTTTTTGATCTTTTAAACTCTCACAAACAGAAAGAATTCAGTTTCTGTTTGTGTTCCTCTGAACTTCGTATTTTCATTCCTTTTGTATACAGTTAAGCTGAAGATGAGTGACAAAGGTCTCAAAATATTGTTAAAGTATCGAATACGACAATACCGATGAACCGTAACTGACGTAATTATAACTTAACTTTGCTAATGACTGCAGCACTTACAGCTAACTCAGTTAGTGACCGGGGGATCTCCAACCTCTAACTTAGCTAGTGACCCGGGCACTTATTACTTAATGATAAGTGTAATATTTAGAGCCTAAATTGACTAGTGACATAGAGCCTAACTTCGCTCTTGACTTGAATACTTACACCTTAACTTTAGAGCACTGAGAGAAAAACTCCACAGTGAAATACTACATCTAATTCAGTCTCAACGAGTAACTTATTCAACCGATCCAGGTTAAGTTGAACCACTGGCTTAAAGGCTCGAAACCAGTATCAAATAAGGACGTATTCACACGAAATTAAGTTCAACCAGTACTTCAAGACTCGAAAGCAGGTTCAAATAATAATCTGAAGACTAAAATAAGTTCCACCTGTGACTCAAGAGACTCGAAACGAAGTTCAAATTACATCATAAAGACTCGAAACTAAGTTCGAACCATGACTGACGGATTTCAAACCGAAGTCAACCACCGAATCCAAAGACTTGAAGCCAATCTTTAGCATCGTCCGGAAGACTAAACTACAAAGTCTGGCTCATGGAAATTACCTCTTGGATTTTGCCTTCTTCACGAACAACAACAACAGCAACAACAACAACAACAACAACAAAACAGGTTTAGCCAAAAACAAATTTTCCAAAAACCATCAAAATCGGACGATGAAAATCCCGAGAAGTATGATCGCTCTTTATATTCCGATCCTTATATCCACAGATACACATAGACCAGTACTCGACTCGTGATTGGCGAAGGCTACGTCAGCACGGCGAGCTCTGATTGGCTGAACTGACCTTTTCTAGTACGCGTCAGCGGGAAAGCGGCTGGAAAAGCGAGAGACGGAAAGGCAATTTCCCATATCAGCCAGACTGCCTTGGTTATAACCTGCCAATGCATAGGTTTTAGGAGGGCATAGTAACAGAGGTAAAGCTCACGGAAGCGAGACTTTATTGCATATTTTCATCCATAACACCCTCGGGTGGATGAGAGAGTTCCAGGTAATTGAGGTATTTTCTTTTGGACTTGCTGGAAGAGTCGGTCGGTCCTCCTGGTCACAACAAGGAATAATTAGATACTTGAACTCCTTGGTAACCTTGCTGGAAAGTTCCTTAAGAAGGACTCGGTCCGGAAGGACTTTGGCTGGACACTGAGACGGGTTTCGAACTCCCGTGCAGACTATTAACGAATATTTTCTGGCCTGGAACATCTAAGAGTAATAATAAGGCCATCTAAACGCCATTTTCTTTTCTTCTTGGAAAGTAACGACCCACAATACTAATTCATTTCCATTTCTACGGGTCACAGGGCTGGAACATCAACAAAAAAATGCTTTTCTCGCACGTTATCATTACAGACCTCGCTGGATAGTAGACTATGGCAAAGAACTCTCTAAAAAGGCTGTGTTATCATGTCCCCATCTATGCAGATTAAGAATTTAGGTAACTCTTCAAATCCTTCACCACATAACCTCGTCGTAAACCATCACAACCTCTGATATCTGTCTTTCTCAGGTCCTCCAGCAGATAGCCCCGTCGTGGACCATAACGTCCCCAGTTATCTTCCTTCTCCAAGCCCTTCTTTTGTACCTATTCATAAATGTTTTGTTTTTGAGAGTTTAGAGAAGGGTGTGTGTGTGTGTGTGTGTGTGTGTGTGTGTGTGTGTGTGTGTGTGAGGTGAAGATCCGCCTCAAGGCCTCGGGGATGACGCCTAAGTCCCGCTGAAGTGGCACTGCGGAAGTTCGCCCGTGATTCACAAGTCAGGCAAGAACGTTTATTGCACATTTGGGTTCCTGATGAAACTGCATATGAGCCCGGGCTCCGCCGATGACCGATGGTTCCCAGGGGAGCCTCGCTCCAATATCACACGCGCGGAATTTATGTATGAATCAATTCGTACCATCTCCGCTGCGTTCGCCCGGCGGTTCTGACCCTTATTTAAGAGGAGAGGAAGGGAAGGATTCCCGTGTCAGTGGCAGCAGCATAACTTCCGTGTATGTACTGGAGGGTGGGTGGTGAGGGAGGCTGTTGTACTACATATGTATATATGTATGTATTTATGTATGTATGTATGCATGTATATATGTATGTATGTTTGCATGTGCGTATGTATGTATGTATGTATGTATTTATGGTAGTATTTCTCAAGCTGAAGTACGATTACAGTCATGTGCGTTCAGTGATGTTATAAGAAAGGTTAAATCTGTCTTTCTGTCTTTTTTCCTGTTTCTGTCTGTCTGTCTGTCATTTCTCTCAACGTCTTTTTCTCCTCCAGACAGACAGACAGACACAAGCTTCCCTCAGAGTCCACACACTAATTTATATCACTACAAAATCAAATGAATTCCATTTCATAAAGAGAAAATCTTCCCGTAATTACAGTATTCATTCTGTTTATTTGGACGTGGAATTGCCCGGCATTACCGTATTTGTTCATCGCATCAAAACACCTTACCTGGCTGTGTTTAATCCTATAATGTAACGAGAATATCTGCGAATTAGGTTTTATGTACTTGTTAATGATTATGTTAATACAAGAGCATATTATCGTTTATGGGAGTATTTAGTGTACATTGGAGTACATGTGTGTGTACATGGGAAAGTTAGGTAACAGAAAACGTGATGGCAAGGTTATCTGCTGGGGACAATAATGGTTTCCTATATATCCTAGCCTAAGTGAGGTACCCATTTTATCGACCAGTCCCTAAAGGGAGGATGAACAGCTGGGTTAGCTGTTTACCGTCCGGTGCGACCAGAGTTCGAACCAATCCGGATTCGGACCCGGGACAGTCCGTGGATGCATGCGTCAAGGTCAGCAACGCTAACCGCTACACCACGGAGGTTCATGAATATATATATATAATATATATATATATATATATATACATATATATATATATATATATATATATATATATATATATATATATATAATGCGATCATTTTGATACCATATTTTCAGGTAAACTTCTATGATTATATTAAACTCTGAGGCGTGATGGAGCTTTTCAACTTTTTATGCAAATGAGACCCGAATTAGCATACGCATCGATGTTTGCTGACCAAAAGTGAAATTGTCATATCAGGGATTAAATGTACACGGATCCTAATTGAATATGAATTACACCTTGTAGTGATTCAGTGAATGGTGCACGATGAATGTACATTGTGCATTGTGTGGCATGACTACTGCACCAGGATATATAGTACGACCACTGTACAAATATATATGATATTACCTCTGTAAAAATGTGTACAGCGACCCTTGTGCAAAATGATGAGGTACCAACAGATGTTCAACTATAGAATATGGTACCACTACACAGGTCTATTGTATGGTACGACTACTGTATAAAATGATGTGGTACTAACAGGTACACAAGTACATAATATGGTACCCACTATACAGTTATATTATATGGTACGGCCATTGTTGAAGTATATAATACTGGACGACTTATGGATTAGTGAAACGGAAATGAATGATGGCTTTATAATGCTGGAACAGCCGCTGCTGAACCAAAGACTGGGAGCTGCAGTAAACTGTTTTCACGGATCTCTCTCTCTCTCTCTCCCTCTCTCTCTCTCTCTCTCTCTCTCTCTCTCTCTCTCTTCGCCATCCTCCCCCACGTTCTCCCAGAGGCACATCTCCAGTATATTTGCTACCTCGACGTACACCGATGGATATCTACACTGAGCTCGGCACGGGAACGAAAGGACATTCTTGATGGAGAATGTCTTGCGATAGGGACGACTTGCGACAAGTACGGCTTACGATAGGGACGACTTGCGACAGGCAACGACTTGTATAATAAGGTCGACTTGCGACAGGAGTGACTTGTGATGGGGACGACTTGTGATGAGTTGCGATATGGAGGATTTGCGACAGGATGAACTTGCCAGTGACACGACTTGCAAGAGGAACGACTTAGGAAAAACACCTCACTTTGCGGGACATAATTCTCATACAAGCTGAATTCTAATTAACGAAATAATAGTTTAAATTTTTTGTTAATTATTATGTTAATTATTCATGAGTCGTCAGGGTGTTCCGGTATATAAGTTTTTTTTTTTTTTAGCATACGCCAAAAAGACACTATGTTCATTCTGGATGTAAAAGCATAACGCGTTACATACGGGGCATTTATGGCGTAAGGCCTTTATGTTAGGCAATTATACGATGACGACGTTTTTTATACTTTTTTTTTTTTGGAGGATAACGACTAAATTCACTGTCTTTTTTATTGGATGATAGTTTTTACTGAATGATTTAATCGGATGACGACTTTTATACAATATATCTTATAGTATAACGACTTTTACTGAATGCTTTTTTAAGGGTTACAGTTTATATATTATGCTTTTTTTTTATATATATAGAAAAACGACCACAATGCTTTTATAGGATAACGACTTTTGTACAAACCTTTTATAGGATAAAGACTGTTATACAAGGCTTTACGGGATGGTGACTTTTATGCAATGCTTTTATGAGATTGAGTCTCTCTCTCTCTCTCTCTCTCTCTCTCTCTCTCTCTCTCTCTCTCTCTCTCTCTCTCTCTCTCTCTCCTCGAAGGTAATGCCCTGCTGACTAGATAACAAAATAGAATGTCAATATCTTCAAGTCAGGAAGTGATAATAAAGGAAGAAGAAAGAAGAAGAAGAAGAAGAAGAAGAAGAAGAAGAAGAAGAAGAAGAAGAAGAAGAAGAAGAAAGAAGAGAAGAAGAAGGAGAGAAAGAAAGGAGAAAGAAGAGAGAAGACAGAGAGGAAGAAAGCTTAAACTGCCTGCTGACTACACAGTCTTGGTTTCTGCTGAGCTCGGCCCTTGCAAATTGTTGCTCATTTGTCTGTGGTCTCCGAGGTACCTGAAGTAATAAGATTTATGCCAAGATTTTCAAATTTTCAGTCGTACGGGGGAACTTCGGTCCCCAGCGAAGGTACGAGGCGCGGGTGTGTTTCAGTGTTAATGAGGTCTAATATCCACTACTAAGGCTGCTGGAGCTAAGGATATGGTGTGTGTGTGTGTGTGTGTGTGTGTGTGTGTGTGTGTGTGTGTGTGTGTGTGTGTGTGTGTGTGGGAGGTAAGCCAGACACAACCTCTTTCACGACTTATTGGGTTATTCCATATGGTATAAAGACTGATAGGCAGATAACTGGAAAGACACGCAGTGGCGGAGAGACAGACATGCATAGTAATACTGTTCGATACACAGATAGATAGATAGATAGATTAGATATCTATAAAGATATAGAGAGATAAACTCATACTGTATAAGGGTACGGGCGACCATGGTCAGCATCTTCTTGCATTGACGTGGTAGAGAGACCACCTTTGTACATACCAATGGGTACTATAAAACCCTCCCTCTCCCATACCACCGTCCTGGCCAGCCATGATAGACCACACAGACCATCGGTGCACATGGCACGATACTCAAGACCTTTCTCATCTCGCTATACCTTCATCTTATGAAAGTGAGCTTCGAACTGGATTCCTAATGCACGCTTCTACCATGGGCCAAGACTTATTGAAGTTCTATATTCATATATATACAGTATAACCCCAGGATCAACTTTCATGGGTCTTCCTGCAGCTTCTAGCCTGCGCTACGATCAGAAGCGGGGCAATGATGGACTCCCGTGGAAAAAGAGAAAAGTTTCTCGACGAGACTGTACACCCTCTCGTAGGCCTCGCTCGAAGGTGACTTTTCACTCGCAGCATAACCATAAGCAGGTGGAGTCCGGTAACACAGCCATGGGGTTAGTTCCTACAACAACCAAATCTTAATTAAAACCCATAAAGGAAAATAGCGCGGAGGGGGGGGAAAAAAAAAAGAAGTCAACTGCTTCTGTACTTGTTCGAACCTCGACTCCCTTAGGGCTGAAAAGGTATGATTAATATGATCCACGGAATGATCTAGAATAGCAGATTACAAGCTGCTCTATACACAGGATACCCGGTAATGGGAATTTTAGACTGACTGAAAGAGAGCTCTCATTAATCTCGTATTACTGATATTGGTTAGTCACGAGTCCTATATGGTGGCCGGGTGGGCCTGATCAATACTCTCTCTCTCTCTCTCTCTCTCTCTCTCTCTCTCTCTCTCTCTCTCTCTCTCTCTCTCTACACACGCTATATATATATATATATATATATATATATATATATATATATATATATATATATGTATATATATATATATATATATATATATATATATATATATATATATATATATATTTTTTTTTTTAATTTTCCAAAAGAAGGAACAGAGGAGGGGGCCAGGTGAGGATATTCCCTCAAAGGCCCAGTCCTCTGTTCTTAACGCTACCTCGCTAACGCGGGAAATGGCGAATAGTATGAAATAATATATATATATATATATATATATATATATATATATATATATATATATATATATATATATATATATGTATTGCTGAGGACACAATTTCGAATTTGTTTACCTCAGGTAATCAAACATATTCTATGAACTGAATTTCAAGTGTTCTATTCCTTCAGCCACAGTTGATGGTCCGATCTGTGGCCCAGTCCTGATCCTGCCCCAAAAGTGAAGGTCTAGCCCATAACGAAACAAATCACCAAGGGCCACCCCAAACCCTTCTTGGGAATCGAACCGAGGTGCCTTGGTTTCTCAGTGCCTGAATATCAACCTCTGTAATCTAATGCCGGGTAAAAAATTATACTATATCTCTTTCTTGTGAGAATCTAGTATGGGAAATCAGAGTGTATATCATATATGATAAACTCTAATCATATTTCGAGAAAGAAATAATCTATATATGAAAAATTGTAATATAACTGTACCATAATCAAGAAATTCCTTAAAAAATCAAATGAATGTAATATGTAAATTATATAACCCTTTATATTCAGAATATAAAAACAGAAAGAAAAGTATTGTGGAAAATGTAAGACGTTAGATGTGCTGAGGGACCTCGAACCTATCCGTAACATAGCGAAAACTAATATAATATATATAATATATATATATATATATATATATATATATATATATATATATATATATATATATATATATATACAACACGAACCTTTCGCTTTATCACTTAATTGAAGTCTTTATTGAAGAGACGCGAGCACACGTATGGAGTTACCTGCAGGTTCCAACAATATTCTCAGACTCCTTTCACTGAAGGATGTGTGACGAAAAGAAATTTGATTCAGTGCTTTTTCCATTTAAAGAATTGACCATCTGCTCACTGTATTTTGATATATTACGAACTTACTGTATAGGAAAATGAAAACTGTATGATAGAAAATAAATATAATTTGGGGGAAGATTTTTAATAAATACTCTTTCAACAACTTTCATATCTCATTTGACTCAGGAATTGCTCTTGGGGGGAGAAAAACGGTAATAAATCCCTCAACATCAGGAACCAATAGGATACATATGCCTTGTAAATGGCATATGTAAAGACTTAGATCCTCTATAAGAGGTTCTGAACGCGGGTATGACTGTCACATCGAGATGAAACTGCCAACGAGAAGAGGATCTAGGGCGACGCACATCCAGCCCCTTTGATGTATGGGGTGTGATGATGAGATGGTTTCCGTTAATATCCAGCCGCGGAGAGGGTGAAAATACAGCTGTATCGGCAAATACATCACTGGAGACGTCGTCACCCGTTACGTGTTCCCGATGGGGGAAAAAATATGGCGATGGTTCTCCGCTGGTGAGGGGATTGCCGGGCAAAAATGCACTATGTCCGTCCGCTGTTCAGGCAGACAGAAGGATGGTAATTTCATCTGAATGGCACTCAAATACACCAGTATAGTAGGACTAAATGGTACTCAAATATACCAGTATAGCAGGACTATAGCAACCTTCACCATACATAGTAGTGATGCTTTGTGTATGTGTGTATAAACGCTCTCTGTATTACGCATACAATATCAAGACTGAATCACAGATTCATACATGACAAAATGCGTTATGTAGTTTGGATTTTTGTTACGGATCATCCTGAGAATAATAATAATAATAATATTCGAACGAAGTAAGTTTTGTCAGTTAAAGTACTGGATAGATATTACTGATTTATAACGGCGCAAGAGACTTCAGCTCATTAGTATAAAAAAATCACTGCAGTATTATGGGAATTATCAGGAATACAAGTTTCTTCTGATGATCAAAGAATGATCCAGGCATCAGTGGTACTAGGGAATCAAAATGTTATTTTTCGATGCAAGAATTGCTGTGAAGCAATGGTTACCTGGGAGTTTAAGGATTACATGGAATAATGAGAACAGCTTAGGAATGTCTGTTTTAGTTGGGAACAGAAGAGTTCACTGAAGGTAACACAGAAATCACCTGGAATTATTGATGATGAGCGAAATTACAGAATGGAATGAAAACGAAAAAAAAAAAAAGATAAAACGGGTAAACAGTTTCTTGTTTATGTAATACGAGTTTAAATCTAATCAGTAAAGACCTGATTTTTAAAACTATGAGGAATATGGTTAGTCCTGCATGAATCTGTTCCAAATCATTTTTCTTGCAAGTTGACAAAGCAATTCCGGTCATTTACTTCTGTATTTACCTTTCTTGTGTTGCCTCGACTTGCTTCAAAATCCATTTCGCCTCTTTCATAACACTGCGACCCAGACCTGAATGATCATTTTTCTTACTGTCTTCGTGTTATGTGTACGAGATGTGTTATACAGTACCACTGTGTTCATGCATCCAGCAGTATGCAAATGAAGCTGAGTTGCGTCCACAAACGCCACCGTAATACCTTCGTATATTCCGTCTCCACGACTTTAGAAATGTCTCGATATTAGTGGGAATATTGATGAGATTAATATAATCAACACCCACGTACGCTGGGATTAGATTAATATAATCAACACCCACGTACGCTGGGATTACATTACAGTAGGATGAATGTTCTCCAATAATGAGTGACCTCATAGTCCACAATGAAGGTTTCATGTACTGAACGTGTCCGGGGTTACTTAATTAGCTGGTTAATCTCCTGAGCATGACGGACGGTACGACACTCAAGCACGACCCCTGAGGTGAGATGGCAATGGTCTTTTAAGGGTCAGGTCAAAGACATACCCAAGGGGTCGTGTCGTCGCGCTCAAGGGTCGTCCCGTCGTGCTCAAGAGTCGAGCGATCGTGCTCAAGGGTCGTCCCGTCGTGCTCAAGAGTCGTGCGATCGTGCTCAAGGGTCGTCCCGTCGTGCTCAAGAGTCGTGCGATCGTGCTCAAGGGTCGTCCCGTCGTGCTCAAGAGTCGTGCGATCGTGCTCAAGGGTCGTACCGTCGTGATCAAGAGTCGTGCGATCGTGCTCAAGGGTCGTCCCGTCGTGCTCAAGAGTCGTGCGATCGTGCTCAAGGGTCGTACCGTCGTGCTCAAGAGTCGTGCGATCGTGCTCAAGGGTCGTACCGTCGTGCTTAAAAGTAGTTAGCGCGACGTCGGCGCGGGAGGAAACGTGGACGATGGTGTTGTATGAGATTATTATTCTCACACTGTTCTCCGTAATTAAATTTTCTTCTCAGAGCCTCCTCAAAGCGGAGGCATCTTTTTAGAACATGTTTCTGTTAATTTTGTTAAAAGCTTGGATGGTGGCGGACATCTAGCTAGCTGGCGTTCTCCTTAAAAAAAAAAGAAATAGTTAAATTTTTTATATAAGACATTTTTACTAGTCTAGGCGCCAGTTTGTCGAGATCTGTTTACGTTTCTGTGATTGTTTTTCCAAGAAGAAAAAAAACAACAACAAATATCTGTCTTTTTATGCAAAACCCCCACAAATTTTTTTTTTTCAAAATAATACTTTAAACAAATCGTCAGTTTGTCCAGCGAACGTAACCCGAAACATTTAATGCACAGAACAAACAAGAAGTTCAATTCAAAATGTTATACTTCCATTACTTGGAACTATGATCTCTCATTAGCATCTCCCGCCTAAAAAAAAAAAAGAAGTAGGGCTAAAATCCTAAAGGAACGCTAGAGGAAAGCATCCTCTTAGGTCCAAAATCCTTAGTTTGTTCCTCGGATTTCACACATAATGACATAAATATTTTTCATATTGTTAAGTACATGCCTCACGTCTCCACTCTCCGCTTCCACACACCTATACATACAACAAATTATTGACTGCTGTACTCTTCTCTGATTTAATCCCCAATTTTCAGGGTTTAATCCTACATGATCTGTGCTTAAACCCCGCATTTCATGGAGGATGATCTCTCGTTTTATATAGGATGTGATGGGAATTTGCAGTGGGAATAGATTTCGCCTGTCCATTACGCGAGTGACGGGGATACGGCAGATATTACCGTGTTGACGAACACGGTGGCAGGAATGACGGAACCTGTATCATTATATGATATGTACCACTGTCACTCGGGAATCTGTAATGATAGACAGTGGAAGAGAATATATATATATATATATATATATATATATATATATATATATATATATATATATATATATATATATACATTTATTTTTTTCTTTCATACTATTCGGCATTTCCCACGTTAGTGAGGTAGCGTTAAGAACAGAGGACTGAGCCTTTGAAGGAAATCCTCACTTGGCCCCCTTCTCTGTTCCTTCTTTCGGAAAAGTAAAAATGAGAGGGGAGGATTTCCAGCCCCCCCCGGCTCCCTCCCCTTTTAGTAGCCTTCTACGACACGCAGGGAATACGTGGGAAGTATTCTTTCTCCCCTATCCCCAGGGATAATATATATATATCCTAAAACACAAGTTAACCTGAGTTTGTAACTTGAGAAAGGTGAGGTCGTCGAGGGTGATCTGTGCCGCTAATCCCTTCACCTGTTTCTTAATTCATTCGCCTGCCCCGCCCAGTGGCGGCTGGTATAATACATTCTGGTTCTGGTCTATCTGTACTCGGTCCTGACGATTTAATTATACGAAAGCGCTTGTTTCTCTCGCCTTGGCGCGGCGGCGTCAGGAACAAACGAACAATGGCCTCATTTGCACGCATCCAATATCCAGATGTCGTGTATAACGACACTCGTACACTCTTTCAGCAGACGCTTCCATACGATACCATTTTTTCCTCTCTCACTAGCCATTCAACGACCTCATCCCACAACTCACTATCCTCTGTCATACCTGAACATGTCAGCAAAGCGCTTCCCTAAATATTACCCACTACTCTGTCACCCTCCATGTTTCATGAACTCTTTACCTATGTCATTAATCAGTGAATCTCTCTGTGTATCTCTATGTCTGGCTCTCTTTTCGAAGCTTACTCGTTTTCATTATTCATGTTAATCCATGAACATATCCTCTTCAGAAACCGTTACGAATTTTTACACTAGCCTCCATAAAGAAATGATCGGACATCCCACAAGCCGCTCATCTCAGCACGTCCTTTGCATGTCTGTCGATTAGCACATAATCCAGTAAAGCCCGCTGGACATTACCCTTAAATCATCCACGTATCCCATTTTCGTGTGCACTTGGTACCCCAGTTCCCCACATCATATCCAAGGTTGCCACATCACCCATTACTGCATTCAGAACTCCTAACACCAAGATTCGATTCCTTGTATCAAATTTGCCAAAGCACTCACTCAACTCCACCCAGAAATCATCCCTCTCCTCCTCACTCCTTTCACTACCATGAGCATAAGCATTAACAGTAACCCACCTCTCAGTCTTGAACTTATTTTCTTCCGTTCATTAACACAGTTCCAGGGATCGCTTTTCATTAGGAGTGGCTCCCCCTACCTTCACTCTGGCCCTATAATTAACCCCGGACTTTATCCACGAACATTCCTGGACCATTCTTCCCCCTTCCCCTTCAGCATAGTTTCACACATATAGAAATTCCAGGTTCCTCTCCCAAGACCTATTTCCTACCTCTCCCTTCTTAAGATTCCAGGTTCATCTCCCCAAGACCCATACAACACCTACCTCTCCCTTGATCTCGTCTCGGTTACACCCACACACACATGCAGACACCCGATCCTGACCCATCGAGGTGAAATTCGAGTTTGGCTCTTTCTGGAAAATGTTTACACCAGAGGGGAAGGTTGTCAGACCCTACACCCGCCCCTGTTAGTCGCCCCACATAACACACGGGAGATGCATGTGTAGAATTCTTACTCTCCTGTTTCCATTTCATCCATATATATATATATATATATATATATATATATATATATATATATATATATATATATATATATATATATATATATATGCACAAGATGGACTGGTTTGTTGACTATTGTGGATGTTTGGTTGCCTGTTTGGTTGACAACTGTCCAGGCGTTGTTTACAGCGAAGACAAGTACACTCACGTGACGGGAGAAGGAATAACAATGTGGCAACGGGGGGGGGGGGGGGGGGTGGAGGAGGAGGAGGAGGAGGAGGAGGAGGGGTAACAAAGGAGATTTACCTGATGAGTAATCCCCAAATCGGATTACACATTATACAGAGTTCTGCTCTTTTCTTTCGGAAGATGATGGTAGCAAGGCTTTGTATAAGACGTATGTGGTACACATGTGGTAGATAATCGTTACATCTATCTATCTATCGCACGCACACATACAGAGGCAAGGGCTTATCTGCCACGGGGCAACATGAAGGGGATAAACACAGTCCAGTGATATTAGCATCTGTGCTTCGTATCTGTGCCTTCTTTCTACAAGTCTCCTGGTTTTTTTTTTCTTCTTCTTTATTTCATACTTCTGTATTAGCTGCTGATAATTCTTTTTATTCTTATCTCACTTATCAATTTACGTACGCACGACAGTCTATTAATGAATTAAATACATTACTAATAAGATAAAAAAGATTATATACGTAACAACAACAACAATAATAATAATAATAATAATGATATGGGGAAGATGAACATCTGGGCTGACTGCGGACGAGAGCCGCGACTAAGATTTGATCCTTTATGGACTCGCCCCGGGATGGCTCGTGAATGTGTTACGGTCGGCAACGCTAAACGCTACACCACGGAACACATTTTCTAGAGGCTCCTGTAGCTCTTAAGGCTGCGCTACACTCAGTAGCAGGGATAGGATAGACTCTTTTGTAATAATTAGTTCTCTGACCAGGCACTGTATCACATAACCGGACAATATAACATAAACATAATACAACCAGACACACGATCATACAAACGGATGATACATCATTCAACAAGACATCACACAAGAAAATACACCATACAACCATACAATTCATTCGTGTATTTTGCTACATTACCCTTACATCCTTCTTCCCATATCTTGTAATTCCCAAAACTTATCATCCTCACATACTTTCATTGCCTCCCTCATTACCCCTCACATTCTTTCATTCCCTAAAGTATTATCCTCATATTTTCTTGTTTTAATATCCCGTAGTCTCCCGTGAAGCCTTCAAAGCCATCTGTAACAGTGTTGGACCCTGAGGTTGGGAATCCAACTCCCTGTGCAAAGTATTTTGTGTGAGGAACTTCATCTAATGTAATCAGGGAACTGAAGAATCGTGTTCCTGGCGCTTAATCCCACATCCCAATCCACTCTCTCGTGTACGGAGGGATTATTATAGAGGGGCACGCGAGGGAGGAGGATATTAAGGGGTGGAGTGTTGGAGGGAGGGGCGGTGGGTGTTGGAGGGACGGGTTCCTCCTGGAGGAGGGGAGCTGAAAAGGTTATTAGCCAGGTCACCACAGATGCGTGTAATGAACTAGGCACACACTCCTTGCCTCCACTCTCCCCACCCACCATCTCTACTCTCATCCCTTCGTCATCTTTTGTCCCTCTCCCTTCCTCATATGTCAACCCTCTCCTCTCCCGCCTCCTTCCCTAATTCCACTCATTTCTCATTTTCTGTCTCATTTGCTTTCCATTTTCCTCGCTAACGTAATGTACTACTCTTCTCTTTCTCATCTGCCAGCCTCATTACTCTCCCTCTACGTTTTCCTAACATTCTCATCCATCATTTCTCTCTCTCTCTCTCTCTCTCTCTCTCTCTCTCTCTCTCTCTCTCTCTCTCTCTCTCTCTCTCTCTCTCATCTGAAGCCTTCCACTCACTCGTGTAATTATTTTCCGCCTACCATTTCCTCTTCCACTCTGCCAAACTCTTACTTGACGTTGCTTTAACTTGAAATGGTTTCTTTACATTATCCTCCACCTCATTTTATCTCCAACTCTCTCTCTCTCTCTCTCTCTCTCTCTCTCTCTCTCTCTCTCTCTCTCTCTCTCTCTCTCTCTGCCCCCCCTCACTCACTCATGACTGGGTATAATCCTTTACTCTTAGCCAGAGTTATGGCAGTGTCAGATGAAGGCAAGAAAATGTATAAGAAAGTCCAAGGTGAGGGATCACATTCGCTGAGTCACGTGTGTGCAGAATAACTTATTTGCAATTATCAATTTCTTCAGTATGGAGAGGGAGTTCTACACTCGTGGAGACCCATTTGTAATCACCCAATTGTTCTGTATAGGGAGATAGTTGGGCCCCGTCCTTTCATCTTGCTTCACCAGTGGAGAAAGTCACTTATCAGGCGGGGCTGACGCGTAGTGTTCAACGCAAGAACATGTACAGTTTAGAATAATGATTCGGGCGGTAGTAGTGCCGTCAAGTTCTAATGTGTTTGTGGGCTGAATGCCCACGCCTAAAGTGAGACAGCAACGTAAGCCAGGGAAGAGAACGAGACAGCCGCTGTAGTGCTAGCTCACAGCACTGTACACAACCATACACACAAACATGCACGTACTGACACACATTGTACGCTCAAAATACACATGTACACCCACCACTATAGACAGACAAAGGGGTCCAAAGACAGACAGACACAGAGATACTTACAAGCATCAACATACAGGTACGCACAGACCAACATACGCACGCAAGTGCGGAAGCATAAACACACACACACACACACACACACACATATATATATATATATATATATATATATATATATATATATATATATATATATATATATATATATATACATACATACATATATGGGTATGTATTTCCGCAGGTATATAATGTTGTGTGAGCAAACCGGGCGGTCCGTTCCGTGTATTCCCAGTCCAGGAGCCAACAGAACGAGGCTCCCATTGGTTGTCCCCACGACACGAAAACTCCATCGGGAAGCATTCTTGGTCCAGATCCCCTGGCCTTACTGCCTCTCTCTCTCTCTCTCTCTCTCTCTCTCTCTCTCTCTCTCTCTCTCTCTCTCCCCCAACAGGGCCTCGACACAGCCCCCTGCCCCGCACACCCACCCATGCTGCACATCTCTCTCTCTCTCTCTCTCTCTCTCTCTCTCTCTCTCTCTCTCTCTCTCTCTCTCTCTCTCTCTCTCTCTCCTTGGAGGCAGATGTTGGGGGGGGGGACTTTGTCGATGCTTCATTGGAAATATGTGCACCAACGGTGGCTCGAGTAATCTCATGTATGTATGCACACTTTGGCAATGATGGTGTGTGTGTGTGTGTGTGTGTGTGTGTGTGTGTGTGTGTGTGTGTGTGTGTGTGTGTGTGCGCGCGCGAGCGCAAAAGGGTTGTACCATCAAGGGTTATATCATCGAGCAGTAGGATCGTACGGTTGTGCTTAAGGACCGTCGTGATCACGTACCGTACTGTGGTGATCAAGGGTCAACTGAGGCAAACAGTGTAGGTGAAACAGCTGCCAGGTCAAGGCTGAGGTCACGGTGTGGCTTCGTTAAGGACACGGAAGCTGCGGGAAAGACAGATAGATAGATATACAGATAGATAGATAGACTGATATATAGACAGAAGGATATATAGACAGAGAGATTATAATGATAGATATATAAATGGTAGTTAGATAAGCCATGATAGACACAAATTTTGATAAGTAGACTAACAGACAGACAGATAAACACACCTTATGATAAGCAGACAGATGGATGAATATAGATGTGCAGATAGACAGACAGATAAACAGAAAAAGAAAAAAATAGATAGCGACTGATAAATGACTGACAATAAGATCAATAGATGAAGAGAGAGAGAGAGAGAGAGAGAGAGAGAGAGAGAGAGAGAGAGAGAGAGAGAGAGAGAGAGAGAGAGAGAGAGAGAGAATGTGCAGCATGGGTGGGTGTGCAGGGCAGGGGGCTGTGTCGAGGTCCTGTTGGGAGAGAGAGAGAGAGAGAGAGAGAGAGAGAGAGAGAGAGAGAGAGAGAGAGAGAGAGAGAGAGAGAGAGAGAGAGAGAGAGAGACTGGAGATAATCGAATCGCTGGACATGATTAGCAGAAACAAAGTTTTCATCATTATGTCCAATACAGCAAGTTGTTCTTGAGGATACTAATTACTTCTGTGTTGGTCCACACACAGACATACACCACACACAGATAATATATATATATATATATATATATATATATATATATATATATATATATATATATATATATATATATATATATATATATATGCTAGGAAAGAGACAGAGAAGAGGTAGAACAAATTCATGCTTCACTTTTATGTATCTAAAAGAATGAAACTATAAACTGTAATTGGCTAAATATTTAGTTAAATCCCAGATATAATTCTTGCTTTACATCCCAATTAAACATCTGGTAAATCCTAGGATTAACAGAGGTTTGTACTGATACATATATAATAGCTTATACTGTATTTGTGAGTTATTTGTGGAAGTACTGTAGTGCAGAAGACATGTTACTGTAACCCCCTGTAGTGCAAGGGAAATGTTACTTTAACCCCCTGTAGTGCAAGGGAAACGTTACTGTAACCCCCTGTAGAGCAAGGGAAACGTTACTGTAATCCCTTGTAATGCAGGGGAAACGTTACTGTAACCCCCTGTAGTGCAAGGGAAACGTTACTGTAACCCCCTGTAGTGCAGGGGAAATGTTACTATAATCCCTTGTAGTGCAGGGGAAACGTTACTGTAACCCCCTGTAGTGCAAGGGAAACGTTACTGTAACCCGTATATTTAGTGGAATTTAGGTAACCTAACCCACTTAGACACTGCATCCCAGAAAGTGAATGTATCCCAGAGAGATGGTGCGCCTGGAGAGATAATGTAACTGAGATGGATATAATGTAACTTAGATAAAGTAACGCTGATTGTTACTGTCAGCCAGACGCATAATGTTACACATGGTGTAACACTGACAGATAGTGTGGTGGTCCTCGTAAGGTTGCTTCCTTCACAACCACAACACTTGAACAACCTGTGACGTCAGTATCTCATAACAGTTAACAACACACAGTCACCACAGCCACACTGATGGCGTGAAAGACCACCAAAAAAAGCAAATGGAAAAAGATAAAAAAAAAGAGATTATCATCTACACAACAGCAACAAAGATAAAACACAAAATCTAAGCACTGATAACAGATCCAGGGAACTGATGTGACACAAGAGTATCAAGAGTGACCTCGGTTGACCTCGTCCGTTGACCTGTTCAGTGACATGACCTGCTGATGGGAGTTGAGGTCATGAGGTCTCCTGTGCTCTCCACTATATGCAAAGTTTGGTTTGATATGTGTGTGTGTGTGTGTGTGTGTGTGTGTGTGTGTGTGTGTGTGTGTGTGTGTGTGTGTTTTAAAGTACTCTACACTTTCAAGACTGGTGGTGGCTGTTCCAGAACATATCAGTCAATGGACATTTCAAAAACTCTATTGATTCGCCATCCCATCAGAAGGGGTACCAAAAATAACCACATTTTTCGTGCCCGGGTCTACCTCCAATGCTTCATTCCTGTTCCTATTTACAAATGTAAAAGAAAAAGTGTTAATTATTTGCTATACTCTTTTCTGTCCTTTTTTTTTTGGGGGGGGGGATCTATAACATGACTTGGTATGACAGTCATCCCAAACTTGTCTGAATCCGGAAAAAAACTTCCGTGCTGAGCCTGAGCGAGGCTAATGAGTTCCAGGATTCATTAGTATTACCAATGGTTTATCTGGTCGGATGTTCGTCAGCCGTCGTACTTAGCGAATCAGGTGCTGAATGCGCGCTGATACTGTCGCACTCAACAGGATTACTTCCCTTTTTTTCCGTCGCACTTAAAGCAAGACACAGGACGAAGTGGACGCAGGGTAAAGTTTTACCTTCTCTGTCGCACATTTTTTTTTTTTTCAAAAGTGTTCCCAGTAGCCCAGGACCGTTGCGTATAAACTGTGTTGGTATCGCACCACTATCGCACCTAGTGGCTCTGTCGCACCTAGAGTAGGAGGAGGAGGAGGAGGAGGAGGAGGAGGAGGAGGAGGAGGCTGCTGCTGCTTCAGTGCGACAGTGGACCGGGAGTCCCGGGGGCTTCATGTCGCACGGAGGACCTGAAGGTCGTCCCTGTCGCACCCCCACAGGACCTTCCTGACTGTGCAGAAATTACTGCTGAGGTGTAAAGAGTCCGATCCTACGTCAGAGAGAGAGAGAGAGAGAGAGAGAGAGAGAGAGAGAGAGAGAGAGAGAGATCCTGGGGGAGGGGCGTGGAGTGTTGTATCAGATTTTTGGGGCTTATTGACATACGTGATGTAAGTCGTTTGAGGCCATTACCGACCACAAGTGAGATTCTCCCTCTCTTTCCCCCCTCCCCCCCCCTCTCTCTCTCTGTTTATCCTTCCTTCTTTCTTTTCGCAACACAGTGACCCTACAATGCGGCAATATCTCCTCCTAGGCACTTCTCTCTTTCTCTCTTTTCGCGTGTAGAAGAAATTATAGTAAAGACCTGTTTTCACACACACACACACACACACACACACACACACACACACACACACACACACACACATACACACACACACACACACACACACACACACACACACACACGCACACACACACACACAAAGAGGTTGAAGGGATTGGGAATGTGGAGGGATGGAGAATTTGGAGAGACTGAAATTAAGGAGGAATTTGGAATATGGAAAGAATTAGAATATGGAGGACTGGGACGGTGGAAGGGCTGGGAAATGAGGGGAATAAAAAGTTAAAGGACAGAGAATAGAGAGGAAACTGGAATGGGTAGGAAATAGAAATGTGGATGGATTGGGAATGAGGAGTGATTGGGAATGTCGATGGACTGGAAGTGGAGGGAATGGGAAAGGCTGTGAGAGTATCAGATGGTTGACCGGGTTTTAGGGCAGTAATCTGACCTGACACACAGGACAGTGTATGTATGTTGGGAACGTGGAACGGAGAGAGAGAGAGAGAGAGAGAGAGAGAGAGAGAGAGAGAGAGAGAGAGAGAGAGAGAGAGAGAGAGAGAGAGAGCAGGCGACCAGCTGGCTCTACGTGTCCAGCTGGAGACTGCAAAGCAAACTGTTCTAATGGCCAGTAAAGACATGGTGTCTCGGAATCATCACACAAGTCAAATATGCAACAATTTACTTTTTTTTTTCCTGAGCTGCATTACAGCATAGGGTCAGACGGAACGGCCTTACCGGAACAGGGGAATGGACGGAAAGCTTCATTACGACACTGAAACAGACGGAACAAAATGGCAATATAGGAACACACAGAAGAATCTTATTCCAACATAGTCACAAGACGAAACAACATTACTTCAACCCAGCAACGCACGGAATAGCCTTAGTACCTTAACTGCCCACCAGGATCTATTTGTGTAATTTTCGCGGCCATGAGCAACGCAGCAAATGTACTCCCAATGATTCCGCCGCATCAAAAAAAAAAAAAAAGTGTACACTCTGGTGTACTTCGATGTAGTAAAGCGAACGTTGCCTCAGCGTGCAGACATACGTTACAACGGATGATTAGTTTCTGTAATAAAATTCGGGGCCCTGGACAGCGCAAAGCGCACTGCTGCCCCACTTTAGCTGTGTGTGTGGTATATATGATCCTCTTTCTGCTTCGTTTTCTCCCTTTTTTTTTTATCCGCGTCCATCCATCATCCTGTGGAGTTGATGGTGTGGGTGTGGGGTCTGGGTGATAGGTGTGGGAGGTGAGTGAATGATGGTGTGGTATATGGTATGAGGTGGGAAGAGAACTTAAGTTTTATGGGGGTGAATGAGAGTTATGGTGTGGATGGCTTGGAGGATGAGTGGTGCGGATGAAGTGGACAGGGTGGATTGACTAGAATGAGCTGATGAAGTGAATGACATAGGTGAGGCTGAAGTCTGATCAATCACTTCTTTCATTGAAATCAGTTAAAACCTCCAACTATTGATCGAATAACAATCTTTTGGCGCTCCCTAACCCAAAAAATTATCTTCACAATGCTCATAAGACGTACAATACAAAAAAAAAAGTTTCTTGTCAGTAGCAAAAGACATCCACTTTGTGTACGGTTTCAGCCCATCAAAAATAACTACTTTTATTCGAGATTTTATTGATCTTATTAATCCTTACTTACAGATTTCAAAGGAAGCTGCTGCACTCTCTTTATGGCTGGAAAAAGCAGAGGGGTCAGTTTGGATATTATGATTAGCAGACGACTATGTAAATTTTATTCAGTATTTTCTTTCCTCTTTAGCCTCACCAGGAGTATGCTGTAATCTGTAACTCTTCATAATGAACTGTAATGTCAATATTACAGTCTGGAGAGCATCACTGTTAACACTGGATATTTTGTTTCGACATATATATATATATATATATATATATATATATATATATATATATAATCATCATAATGACGATGGTTTCATCAGTGAAATCTTAACTGTGTCTTTGTAGTCAATATCAAATCACTGTAACCGCTAGATTATCTCGGACTGGTTTTCATTACCAGAGTAACCAGTTCCGTAGCACTGACGTCCTTTCCATCCCAGTAATCAATGAAACCCATCAATATAACTCCTTCCCTCTCTCCCTCTTTATAACTCGGGCTCACAAGTTATGACCATCTCATCATCTCGCTCCTATCATTCCTTCTTATATGTTTTTTTTTCCTAATTATAACTTTTTACTTCTAGTCTTCCACATTCTCTCTCTCTCTCTCTCTCTCTCTCTCTCTCTCTCTCTCTCTCTCTCTCTCTTCATTGTTAATCTCTTTCTTCCTCCGTTTCAGTCATTATCTCTCCTTCTTTCTCTAAGTCTTTTCATATATCAGGATATAAAAATCTCTCTCTCTCTCTCTCTCTCTCTCTCTCTCTCTCTCTCTCTCTCTCTCTCTGTTTTTCCCCTCAGGCTCCTGGTTCTCTGCTTAATTCTCCCTTTCTCTCTCCCTTGACTCTCAGTCTGCATGTCTCCTCATCTGTCTGTCTGCCTTCTTGTCCGTCTGTCACTCAGTCTGTCTATCTCTCACTCACCGTACCCTGCAGGACGCACCACCTTCTCTACCTTCTCTCGCCACCTCAACGCCTTTCCCGGACACTTCCGGACGCCCACACCATCTTCGGTGATTACACAGGACTGTCGATTCTCCCTTGCCTTCCCCTCTCCCCCTCTTCGCTCTTGTGCCAGTAATGCTATTGGAAGGTTTGGCGGGGTTCGAGCGAGTCATTAGGCTTCAAGTTTGTCCTTAAGAGGATCTGGTTGGCTGGCCTGAAAAGGACGGGCCTCTTCTTGGAAACGTCCAATTTGACAGCAACTCTAAGAAGCTTAGGACAAAAAAATGGGAAAATAAATTTGGTCATATTTTTTTCCATGAAGAGGCATATTTTAGAGGTTGTAATATTTTTTCTTCTTTACATATATATTCTAATCGAGTATACAGTTCTTTGATAAAGAGAGAAAGAATATGTTTCAAAACCAGGAAAAAATAATACTTCCTACTTAAAAAAAAGTATAGGATAGTAGTAGGGAATAAATGGTAGTACAGCACACGCACTTAGAAAATACCATAAGCCACTGCTGCATAATTACTGTTTTTAAGTGTATCTCTGTGGCTGGCCAGTGGTACTGTGGTACATTTCCAGGTAATGTCTCTGGTCCTGGTACATCTCCAGGTAATGTCTCTGCTCCTGGTACATCTCCAGGTAATGTCTCTGGTCCTGGTACATCTCCAGGTAATGTCTCTGGTCCTGGTACATCTCCAGGTAATGTCTCTGGTCCTGGTACATCTCCAGGTAATGTCTCTGCTCCTGGTACATCTCCAGGTAATGTCTCTGGTCCTGGTACAATTCCAGGTAGTGTTTCTGGTCCTGGTATTCATAAGCGGTCGAGGCGAGCAGGCAGGCAATTTATACACAACGCCAAGCAAGGTTTCACATGTCAACAGTCCAGCAAGTTGCAAATGTTATCTCTGCAGATAGTGCAGGAGATGGGAGAGAAGGAGTAGAGGAGGAGGAGGAGACAGAGTTGGAGAGACGGAGAGGAAAATTGAATGGAAAAATACCATTTCTATCGATCTAATGTCTTTAAAAAAAAAAGCTGTCATCTACATGGAGAGATAAGAAGTAATGCATATCAAATGAGAAGTAATTTTTCATAACTTTAGTTCCGTAACTCAATAACTGACTAACAGTCCGATAGGGGGATTCTTCGCGCCCCCCAACCCCTTCAACCCTATAGGAAGCTGATTATGTTTATCAAAACGATGGTTCATATCAGCCAGAACAGTAGGTAGATCCAGTGAGGGACACCTACACCTCACACACACACACACACACACACACACACACACACACAATACGGATCTTCACACGAAATCACGAATCTCACAGTCGATCTACCAACACCCAAGTAAATGCAAATCCAACACTCTGATCCCCTACACTGATCTCTCAGCTAATTAGAAACCTTGTTACAAATGCCTTTAGACGTCTGGTAATTCGTCAGCCAATCAGGTGCTTTGAAACAATCCTCCTCCTATTGCAGGGAAGACCCGACAAAGGGATCTCTTAAACAGATATTTCGTTACATAGTAAAATACATCCTCACTCGAATTCATTATATGATTCTTCGAAGTTCTCAATTTTCATGACGTGATTCACTATATTCGTTCTGAAGTTCTTCTTCCATACGGGATATAATGATATGTACGTACGTATTACTCCACACTCGGAAGACTTAATCATAATCCCTAATATCAGTGTAATAATCCTTAACAAGTCTCCCTCGTAATAATGGACTTCACAGTAACTTCCATTTTTTTTCCCCTTCCTCCTCGCTGAACTAGATCATTTAAGCGGACGAGACACTTCAAAAGCAGCAGCTGACTTAGCGAGGCTGAGGAACTCACATCGAAGTCGGATTTGGTATTAGATGAGATTATTCAATTAGGGATTTGGACGGGGAGTTCTCCTGTTCCCTCTGTCCCTTCCGGATGGCTCAGTTTAAGCTACTAAACATGGGTCGGTTGAGGGGCTTTTGAGAGCCGTGTTGCCTGCCTACCTGCCTGCCTTGGGTGGGGTAATTCCTAGTCATTCATTGCAGGGTTCAGACTGACCACGGCGTAGGGGAGGGAAGTGCGTAATCTGTGGCGGTTTATGGTGGACGTGAGTTTGGTGTTGGGCGATCAAATGCGTCAACGCTTTCGTCACCATTTCCGTCTTCTCTTCGATGTTGTATTAGTTATTCATTTCTTAACCTTCGTAGAACAACAATTCATCCACAACAAATTTCTTGGTCAGATATTTCCCCATTTTCCTTTGAATTTCCCTTGTTATGTTGCCTCTGTATCATTACCTTTCTTGCTGCATTGTATCAGTATTCACCTTGTGTTGTTCTCATGTCATCAGGGTAGCTCTAAGGCCGATTTCCGGCGACATATTTTATGCAGGTCTCCCGGAACCCGAGAAAGGCATTGCAACTGCAAAGCAGCAAGGACAATGCGTGTCTGAGGTCGGCAGAGGTTCGCTGGGATGTATTTTTGACGTTAAGCGGGGCACTGCATTTGCGGGGACGTAAGTAAGGCAATGCCAGTGTAACGTTAAGAGGGGACTGACTGTATACGTCTGACGTAAACAGAAGACTTGACTGCATCATCGCTAACGTTGCACCGTACACAGGAAACTGACTACTTCCGCGACTTTACGACGTAAAAAAAGAAAAAAAAAAAAGAAGAAAAGACCGACTGATGCAGCTGTGACATAATGAAGCGACTGACTGTAATTTGAAACGCAGCGATACAAAGCTGAAAGTTAACTGCGTTCGTGACGCTGTAACGTACAGAGAGAGACTGACTGTATAAACGATGATGCGACGTAAAGAGTGGGAAGACAACGCAATTGGGGAGTAACGATGTAGGAAAGATACAGACATTGTCTGTGACGTTGTCTTACCCATGTCCACGACAACTGATCCCTTTCTCTCTCTTTCTTTCTTTAGAGGTAAGGTCGGATGAACCCGTGGCTACGTCGCCTCTTCCATTCCCCGACGTCAAGGTACAAGTAACTGTCTCATTCATACCCAGTGGCAAAGCACAGCTAAAAGTCCTTGTTACCTTAACACCTATTTTTCCACAAGATGTCCCAGTGCTCTCGTCCCCTGAAATAACCCTAATTTCTACGTCAAGTCGCACTAAAACACCCTAATTTGAGGACGATCCAAGGTGTGTTGATTTCACCCTAAACGAGATGCCTAAATTTCGGCACATAGACATAACAGGATGTCCTTAGTTCCGGGTCACATGGGGTGTCCTGATGGTAAGGTAGTGTAACCAGGGGAACATATCCATAGTCAGGTCATCAGCTGAGGGGAAGAGGGGTAGTTATCAGAGGTCGTTAGCCCTTGCTGTTGACTGTGAGGGGAAACCTGAGCTAATCTAAGGGAAGAGGGGAAGTTACATGGAAGAAATTGGAGGAAAAGCCGGGTCGTTTTGGAAGACTTTTTTGTTTTTTCACGTAATGTTCCAGTGAAGGAGTCAGAATATCTTTAAGGTTTTACGGTAAATAGTTTTGGTGCAAACACACACACAAACACACACACACACACACACACACACTCTCTCTCTCTCTCTTTCTCTCTCTCTCTCTCTCTCTCTCTCTCTCTGTACTGCACAAACAAGCACATAAACACACACATCCGCACAAACACAGGACTAAAGACACGTGATGTATGCACTAGGTTAAGAGACGAAGCAACATGGGGTCTGAAATCCCCTCTCCCCGTAACACACACACACACACACACACACACACACACACACATGGGAGGTCTCTCTTACAAAATAATCATCTGGTTATTTCAAAACCCTGAACTCGTCAGAATACAGGAGACGCCGATACAATCTAATTTCTCGAGCATCTCTCCTGAACTTTGAACTGGACACGCATCTAACTGTTGATGCTTGATGAACAGCATTCTAATGCCTCTAGCGACGACAGCACATGCGTGGGAAGAGATGACCGTGTTACCAACATGGTCAGGTTCTTGCCCTGGCATTATTCATACCGCTGTGCTTCCTCCAGCACAAGAAATAGGGCATAACTCTCGAGTCCAGTTCCCAGGGAGTCAAGGCGGAGTGTGTGTGTGTGTGTGTGTGTGTGTGTGTGTGTGTGTGTGTGTGTGTGTGTGTTACGGGGAGAGGGGGTTTCAAACCCCATGTTGCTTCGTCTCTTAACCTAGTGCATACATCACATGTCTTTAGTCCTGTGTTTGTGCGAGTGTGTGTGTTTATGTGCTTGTTTGTGCAGTACAGAGAGAGAGAGAGAGAGAGAGAGAGAGAGAGAGAGAGAGAGAGAGAGAGAGAGAGAGAGAGAGAGAGAGAGAGAGAGAGAGACTGGGGTAAGGAGACCAGAGGCACATGGCTCCCCAGCACTTGCTAACACTCTGTATTCATGCGGTGTGCGGCAGAGAAGAAATACAGTGCTTTGCCACTGAGCCGGGAGGACGCAGCTGCCGCTGGTTCTTCTCCACACACACACACACACACACACACACACACACACACAAGGACGGTGGTAGGTAAAGCGGGCGGTTGGGTCGTGGTACATGAACGTAGACACGGACGGTAGCTGGGAAGGGGAGCGTGTCATGATTCCAGACCTGTGTCCGTGCATCTTGCCAGGAGGAATTCCATACACGGAGCGAGGGATGGATCTGAGCAGTTCTTGACCTGGATAGGTAGGCTGGATGAGTACATCTTCACACGTGGATGCGTTGCTGGATGGGTCCTCTTTATTTGGGGCTGATGGGGGAGTTGAAGGTGCGAATACATACCTCTCACGACAGAGGGATTAAATGAATTCTTCAAGACAGACGCTTCATGGAAGGGACTCCGTTGTCGATCTCGATGAGCGAGTTCGCTGACTCTGATGAGTTCAGTCTCGTCAGTGCAGCGATGCCTCCTTTTACATAACATATCGGAAGCAAGCCCCCCAAGCAAAGCACGTTCTTCTAGGGCGTGGCGGCTTAGTTCCTTTAGGGTGATAATCCCAAACTAAGAATAGTAGATACATCCTTTTTGGTATAGTATCCTTGGCTTTGAGTGCGATAATCCATCCCGTGTGAACGATAGCTGACGAGCTAGATTACGATAGCTTATTTACGACGATATTTGTATCGACACTCTCAAAAGAGTTGACAGACGTCTGAGAAAATGGTTCTGACAGATGGTTGAAATGAGTGACGCAGGGAGGTAAGTAAGGCTCAGACTAGATGTTTTAAACTAAAGTGACTTACTGCGATTGATACTAAACCTCGGGGGTAAATGAGTCACTTGGAGTTCCCCAAGATGAAAGAAGAAACCTGAGCAAATACTTAAGACTTGTGAGTATATAGCCGCCGGTTCAGTACGCAAGTTTCCAACAGATGAATCAAAGCTGAAACTCTTTTGTATGAGGATCTAATTCCTGACGTGTGATGAGGATGGAGAGCCTTCGTCTCCTCATGGGATGGGTAATGCAGCTTTAGCCACCTCATTCACGGAGATGAGGGCGAGATGTTAGTGAGACGCATAAAGCAAAACCTTATGGAATCACACTGCTCAGACCAGGGATGAGAAATACGAATATATTTGAATTGGACAACGAAATCGGAAGTTGGAAAATATAAATAATTATGTTTCGAATTAAGGTAGATATTCCAGTGAGGGTAAATTACAGCTTCCTAAGTGTGTATGCGAACGCAAGTACACGTAGGCATATATCAGAATATGCAATGTTCATGTATTAATCGAAACAATTTTACCACAGCGCTCCCTGTGAATCTAACACGAGCTAACAGTTTTTCGTAAGTCTACAGAACAAATTGACTTCTATCAATCATCTTTAAATCCTCTTTTACCTCGACCTTATTTCAGTTGACCACTGTATAGACCCTAATTCATCTCCTAATGAGATTCTGTTATCATTATCAAAGTCCTGATAAACACCCAACAGAGTTTGTGGACTTACTTTCTCCCACACACATATGTGAACGTGTTCAGTCCTTCAGCCTGAGCGGTAATGCCGTTTGATCCACACGTTGCGTCTGAACCTCATTAACATAGAGGAAGTACTCCCGGCATACAAGCGACCACGCCTCCCACGCCTAGAGTTCCACGCCCACGGGAGACTGGCGTGTACATGGAAAGAGTTTTAAGAATATAACGAAGGCTTGTGTTCCCAAAGTAGACGTCCCAGCCCTATACCTGAGATCCTAGAATAAGATAGCTACCATATAGGAGATGGTACCATCCCATATATATATATATATATATATATATATATATATATATATATATATATATATATATATATATATATATATACAATTATGATTCTCACAATGCAGTTGTGAATGTAGATATAGCCCTGGTATTATAGTTATAGTTATAGCTCCAGCATTATAACGATTTCTTACAGTTGTTGGATTACAGTAAAGATAATCATCATAGCTCTTGACTTATAGTAATAGCTGTCGTCCTAGAAACATAGAATAACAGCTGTAGATCTAGTATTTTAGACAGAATTATAGGTGAATGTCTAAAGAGTATAGGTATAAGTGTAGCTGGAAGTTGAGGATTATAGATAAAATTAGATCTACAGATCCAGGATTGTAGTCATAACTCAAGAATCATATCTCTAATTATACTTACAGCTATACGGTTAATATAATCATACCTCAGCCACTTGCTTCACTTCCCTAATTACTTTGGCCTACTTACCAATTACTTAACCACCCGGCTAATTGGACGTGGGCATTAATTTTTGTAAGAAATCTTACGGACGATGAAATAAGGTGCTGGTGAAGAGCTGGGGGTGTGTGGGTAATGATTAAAGTGCGTGTATGATGAGTTAAAGTGCATGTGTAATGAATTAGGGTGTGTGGTCGATACGTAACGTACCAGATAATAGGACGTCTGATGGGCCGTGATGAGGGCATCCGCGTTCATAATCTTATTCGTAGTAGAAAAAAAAAAATAGTGAAGCAGAATGGATCTCCCAAACCCACCCCTCCCTCCGGCTCAACATCTGGCAGGAAAGCTGAGGAGGGACACCATGTAGCACAAGCAAAAAACTATACTGCCACGGAAATTTTACAGGGAAAGTAAGAACGGGAAAAGTTCGGAATACAAGCTTTTGTTTTTAAACTAACTTTAGATCATATTTTTTCTTCTCAGAAACATGCCTACCTAATGAAAATAAAGAATATTCATGCATTCAGTTGTCGACATTATTTGATGCATGGATGGGTGATGAATTACGTCTCGTGTGTGTGTGTGTGTGTGAGTGTGTGTGTGTGTAATGATGAAAAACAACAACAACGGACGAGGTTTCGTGGATGTTGAGTCCACTGTTGAATAAAGCGACGCTCATTACCAGCCCGGGAGCGAGCTAGCCTTCTGCTGGCTAGTTGAAGGAGACCTACTGTTCTTACTGCCGCCGCGAAGGGGCTGAATACCTTTGGTAATGAAAGGCAGGAGGATCGAATGGTTTTAATGAGGCTGAATACCTTTAGTAAAGAAGAAAAATAAAAAAGAGAATCCAATAGTTTTAGTGGGATTTAATACCTTTAGAAAGGAAGAGTATAAGGCATGTTTTTCTGATGGCGTTGAATACCTCTGGTACGCAAGGATAAAAGAATCAAATGGTTTTAATGGGATTGAATATCCTCGGCAAGAATGGGTATTAGAGTTAAATGGTCTACATAGCTTCACATACGAGTCTTAAGGGTATCAGATTTTTACCAAAAGCATAGAAAGATGATTCTTAGAATCAAATGGTTTTGGTGTGGGAATTTTAAGAGGATCAATCTCTACCGTCTTTCTTTTTTCTTTTTTTTTTGAATCGAATGCCTTTCAGGTGATAAAATAAAGAGTTAAGGTCTGCATTTCTTTAGATAAGCTTTAGTAATCGAATACTTTTCTCTAGGCGTTTTAAGAGGATCAAATATTCACTAAAGGACTCTGAAGACAACCGGGATTATATCGAATACTTTAATATAGACGTCTGAAGGATTAACTTCTTCTTCTTCATATTATTATTGTCATTATTGTTATTATCATTATTACTACTACTACTAATATTATCATTATTATTAGCTGTAGTAGTATTAGCAGCAGCTGGAGCAACATCTATAAGTTTTAGAGTAAATTATTAAGAAATGAAATAGGAAGGGACTGTGTCACAGTGAGATGATGTACTGTTATTACCGTAGGGGAACAGCTGTGACACATTGTGGGTCGTTGGGCAGTTAGCTCTCGATCTTCTGTACCTGTAGTGTTGTTGAGTTGGGAGTCGTCTGTGAAGGTATATTCAGACTGTTAATGTATTTCTCTTGAGATATTGGTATAGATTTACCAAGAGTGTAGGTTTTCTGTCTCTTTCCCAAGTCTTTCAAAAAACTCTTTTCGTCAAAACGCGAGAGAGTTGCGTCATATAAGCTTTCAGGTCCATCAAAAAACATCTGTACACGTCAATCAGAACGTGTAGTTATTGAGCGACACTTGTGTGTATATGTACGGGAAGGTAATGGTGTTAGGTATGTACGCCGTCGTAAAGTTAGTTGTAAGATGTAGTATGGGTACACGTACCATCTTGAGCAGGACAGTGCGATTCTTGGCTAAGACAGGCCACATCACTGACCTGATCGTTAAGGGTCAGGTCAAAGGCGAGGGTCAGGTCAAAGGCGACGCCATCGCATCGACAGGGGCGTGCACCGTCGCTTTCAAGGTGTCGTATACCGTTGTGCTCAAAGGGTCGTACCGTCGTGCTCAAGGGGTCGTAACGACGTGCTCAAAGGATCGTATACCGTCGTGCTCAAGGGGTCGCACCGTCGTGCTCAAGGGGTCGTAACGTCGTGCTCAAAGGATCGTATACCGTCGTGCTCGAGCGATGCACCGTCGTACTGGAAGGGCCGTACCGTCGTTACCAAAAGATTTACAGCGTCGGTACCAAACCTTAATTTCCACTGCCACTCGAGTCTTATCTCCCTCCCACTGGTGCTGCTGCTGTTCTCTGGACACATGAGTGCCGCAGCTGGGTGTAATGGAGCCTGCTGAGATGCTGCCGAGATGTTTGTACAAGTCTACGTCTCGCATGAGAGATGCTTTATCTGATACCCTGATTATATATATATATATATATATATATATATATATATATATATATATATATATATATATATATATATGAGAGAGAGAGAGAGCGAGAAAGAGGGATAGTATGCCCAGTAAACTATTAAAATTCAAGCATCATCTTTCACGACAACCAAAGGATTGCCAATGATCTTTATACCTTTATCTTTTTCCTCTAAATTCTCGTTCGTTCCGTGCCTTTATAAAGGCCAAGTCAGTGTTCTGTTGCACCTCACGATGGCGTGGATGGATTGGGATAATCTTAGAAAGGTCAGATGATCTAGCTGAGGCGCATCCAAGCCCGAAGAGCTCCAGTGGATATCCTGAGGCGCCTATTTGTTTTGCTTAGTGTCGGCGGCGGCCGGAAGAGGGCAGAGTTTCCCGCCTCTTGCACCAGTCAGGCGGATGTGACGTCACCGGCGAGGCCGGCTTTCCTGGGCGACCAATTGCATTCCAGCGCTGCGAAACGCCCAGCCAATCATAAATGAGGAAGGCTGAGGAACCTGCCATCTGCTGCACAAGACAGCAAAAAACGAACCAGACCTAAAACAGGATAGACAAAGAAGAACCAGACCTGGAACAAGATGGACAGAAACGAACCAGACCTGGAACAGGATAGACAAAGAAAAACCAGACCTGGAACAGGATAGATAGAAACGAACCAGACCTGGAACAGGATAGACAAAGAAGAACCAGACCTGGAACAGGATAGATAGAAACGAACCAGACCTGGAACAGGATAGACAAAGAACCAGACCTGGAACAGGATAGATAGAAACGAACATAAGTAAACATAAGTAAAAGGAGTATTTAGTGAACTTCATAGGTTAACGAATAACTTAACAAGTTCACAGAAGTTATCTTGCAACACACACACACACACACACACACACACACACACACACACACGGGATGGTGCCAAGAAAGACCGGAGGTCGATCTTGGTCATTAGCCTTAACGACCACACCATCCTGGTCGTTCACCCACACCGTAACGACCTAACAACCCTGGCTAACAAGCGACACAAACGAGGGGCACCTGATTAATTAAAGGAAAGGGTTGTATTACTCCTTCCTCTGCGGAGGTCAGTGGTAGTTTTGAGCTGTTGTTGGTGGTTGTTAGGGAGCCGTGAGGTAGTTTCTCCGTTAAACGATCGTTCGTCTGTGTTTACTTGCCTCCATGGATGGATGAGGTAATTTGATATAAGTAATTGTGAAAGTTAACTTCTTTAATCGCTTGAGCGCGACGGTACGACTCTTGAACGCGACGGTACGACCCTTGAACACGACGGTACGACCCTTGAACACGACGATACGACCATTGAACACGGCGGTACGACCATTGAACACGACGGTACGACCCTTGAACACGACGATACGACCCTTGAACACGACGGTACGACCCTTGAACACAACGGTGCGACCCATGAACACGACGGTACGACCCTTAAACACGACGATACGACCCTTGAACTCGACGGTGCGACCCTTAAACACGACGGTACGACCCTTGAACGCGACGGCGCGACCCTTAAACACGTCGATACGACCCTTGAACACGACACTACGACCTTCTTAGTATGAAGGGTCAAGTCAGTAGTTAAACTGTTATGCTGAAGGGTCGAATGTTCGTACTCAATCGGATGACTATGATTGTTCCCTTATTGGCTGGTTAATTGATGGCACTTTCCTTAGTGATCATAACAATTGCTAGAGCAATCAACGCATTTGTAATACTGGTCATAAAGCATAATACGTAGTCTGCCATCGCTGGCGGTGGTTAACAAGAGTTGTTTGGCAGTTATCTCCTGTGCTGGAAGCAGCTCTGCGACTGACGGTCATACCAAACTATCAAACGCTTGTTTCGTCAGGAGTCAGGAATACAGTGAAGGCTTTAATTGCCCTGAAGCTGTAACAAGCAATTGCGAATTGCAGTTCGCAAGTGGCGAGAATATTGTTGCCTTAGCTACAACTGTCGTGTCTTTGGACATTTACATTGCTTTCTTTTTCATTATTACTTTTGTTATCAATTCCTGGAGTCATTTTTGTCATTCATTATTTCATTATCGCTATGTAATGCCAGCCCTAACGTACCTGCAATTAAGGCTCAAATTCCTGGAGTTAGTTCGTCCCTTATACTCTGCTTTTGTGTTATCGCCAGACAATTCCAACCCCTACAGAGATTACTGTAAGGCTCAAATTTCCGGAGAGAGGATCGTCCCCAGAAATCTTCTTCGATTTTCTGTGAAGTAAATCTAGCCCTAACACGCCCGTAAATGAGGCTCAAATTCCCAGTAATTACGGAAGATTCTCAGGTCACAATCCCAAGCTACCTGCAATATTCTAATACTATCGCCCACATTATCAGCCACTTAATAAGTCCCTTATAAGTACGAGAGTGAGGCGTTTAAGTAATCCAGACTTACTTGTTAAATGGAAATTCATTTGAGGCAGCGAGAAAAGCGAGGGTAATATGCATGTCTTCGCTCATATAGCAGTCTAGTTTATAAGTGCCTTATAAGTATGAAATTAGATATTTAAGTAATCCTCACTTAAATGAATATTCAGATCTTATAAGTATAAAATCAGATATTTACGTATTCCTCACTTAAATGAATATTCAGATCTTATGAGTATAGAATCATATGTTTAAGTAATCCTCACTTAAATGAATATTCAGATCTTATGAGTATAGAATCATATGTTTAAGTAATCCTCACTTAAATGGATATTGAGATAAGGCAGCCAGCCCGGCCGCACATTATATGAAAGTCAATATCAAGAGAAAGGAATATGTTTGTCTATTGGAAGCCAAAATCCGATTCACGTCGCGAATTAATGTTCAGATTTGCGCCGCCTGGTGGAAGCCGTACCAACAACAGGGGAATAGTCCTTAATGTTGCCGGGATGTGGCGAGAGAGAGAGAGAGAGAGAGAGAGAGAGAGAGAGAGAGAGAGAGAGAGAGAGAGAGAGAGAGAGAGAGAGAGAGAGAGACCTCCCTCCTTCCTGGCAGAGTGTCTGGGTAACATAAGTTGGGCAGTGGTAATGTAGGGCAGGTCTTTCATCACACCTGTGTCTACAGTGTCTGGGGATGGATGGGGGGTAAGGGGTGTATGGGGTTGGGGTTGGAGCTGGTGGTGATGGTGGGGTGGGGTGGGGGGTGAGAGGTTCCTCCGTTCTTAACACTATAATGTTAATTCCGTTGATGGATGCGTCTGTAGTCTGGTGGTTCAGATTTGAGAGAGAGAGAGAGAGAGAGAGAGAGAGAGAGAGAGAGAGAGAGAGAGAGAGAGAGAGAGAGAGAGAGAGAGAGAGAGCTCTTCATCCCCTCCTCTAATCATCCAATCAAAACAAAAATAGTTTTGCATTATATTACCGAGAACCAAAATTACAAAAACAAAAAAAGAAAAAATACACCTAAATGAATACACACAAAACAAAAATAAAAGAATATCAGAAACTCCCACAATAACGCAGAATTAAGAACAGACAAGTGGGCGACCCACCACAGGGAGGTGGGAGTGGGAGGGAAAAAAAACATAGAAAACGAGTAGTAATTACTAAACAAGGAGAGGGGGAGGTAGGGTAGGGTAGGATGGGGTAGGGTAGAGAGAGGAGGAGGAGGAGGAGGAGTAGGGGGGGGGGGAAGCAAGTGGGAGGGAGGTGCAGGGAAGTGGAAGTGGTAGAGGGAGGTGGAGGGAAGTGGAGGGAGGAGGGAGGGGGGGACTCAAATTTTTTTTTTTCCAGTTGAGGTGGAACTCAGGTGTGCACGGGCCGGTCATTATGAATACCGCTCACTGGCTCCAACGCTGCTGCGACCTTAACTCCTAATTGGGAACTCCTGTATAGGATATTTCTCGCTTCTTTTTTTTTTTTTTTTCCCCCTCCTCCGTTTTAATTAAAGGTTTACCCGGAACGCCAT
>NC_092275.1:15657504-15700004 GCF_036320965.1 Panulirus ornatus
TCTGCGGCCGCTGACGTGGCGGAGCCTGACGAGTCGAATCTGGCGATCAACATACTCTTGGGGGAGGTTGACGGCGTCATTACAGGGGAGGGCGTGTCGCCTCCTCTGTTTTTTTTTTTTTTTTTTCTCTCGATTTTTTCTTGTAGCAGATGCTCCGTCCCTGTTGTATTTTTTCTCCTTCAGTTTGTACATTCCCCCCACCCCCCGTCATTCTGTTTACTCATTATATTTCTTATTTCATGCAGTGTGAGGCACTCTCTCTCTCTGTCATTCTCTGTACAACATACTGTGAGGTACTCTATGTCTTTCTTTGCCATTCTCTGTGTGACTTGTCTTTCTTGTCTGTGCGACTCCCTGTCTATCTCTAATTCGATACTGGCAAGTACACATACACACACTCTCTCTCTCTCTCTCTCTCTCTCTCTCTCTCTCTCTCTCTCTCCTTCTTAAGTTGTTTTCATCACCAAGCGATCTTAATCCAGTGAAAAAAATCATTTTTATGAGACAAAAGTGATGTTCTTAAGGGGGAAAACTTTTTTCCTTGGATCTAGACTGGAGAGAGAGAGAGAGAGAGAGAGAGAGAGAGAGAGAGAGAGAGAGAGAGAGAGAGAGAGAGAGAGAGAGAGAGAGAGAGAGCCGACAGCAATGAGCGAGAGCGGTACTTCGCTTTAGTTTACGGTCGTTGAGGCAATAGGCTTCATCACCTTCGTTTTTATGGCTGCTGGAGGCGTGTCATCCGCTCCAAGGATCTGTCTTTTATTCTCGATCTGTGGGAGACCTCCTCCTCCTCCTCTTCCCGCTCTCACTCTACATCTCTCGTAGTATCTTGCCTCCCGTGGGAGCGTGAGGCTGTTCCTTCCCTCACCCTCAAGTAGCTATTGGAGTAGTGTTGTAGATATCCCCCCCCCCCCACACGTTGTATGGGTATTGTGAGTTTATATTCATGACTCTACTGAATGTACTGCGATCCCTTTCATAACTCTGGATGGAATGTAATCTATTCATTCAGTTTAGATCTGTTGTAATCTCCACTTCACTCAGTTTCGATCTGTTGTGATCCCCTTCACTCAGTCTCGGATGGTTGTAATCTCCTCTCCACTCAGTTTAGAAGTTGCAATCCTTTTCATTCACTTTGGATTCGTTATAATCTCCTCTTCATTCAATATGGATACGTTGTAATCCTCTATATTCAGTCTGGATTTGTTGTGATCTCCTCTTCATTCGGTCTTGATTTGTTGTAATCCCCTTCATTCACTCGGGATTTGTTGAATTCCTTTTCATTCAGACAAGCTGTGTTGCAATCCTTTTCAATCAATCTAGATTTTCTGTAACCCCCCCCCATTCATCTAGGATTTGTTGCAATCCCTTTCAAACCTGAATTGTTATTCAATCTGCATTTGTCGCAATCCTGCTCCCCCCCAACCAAGATTTGCAGTATTTCCCTTCTACTCGGAATCTGCAGCAGTCCCTCGTAAACTCTGGATTGGTGGTAATCCTTCCATCAATAGCGATTTTCTGTCAGACCGCCATCACGGGGATTTATCGGGACCTTCTCTTTATTATAGGTCTTGTAATTCCTCCTTCTCTCTAGATATATTTTGATCTACGGCATTTTATTCCCTCTAGGTGGATATAATTTTGTTACAGTTCTGACGATACATATATATCATAGTAGATTTGTTGTCATAACCCGTTGTTTCTGGACATGTTGTAGTTCCTGTACTGCAGATCTTCCCTCTGTTTAGATATACTGTGACCTCCATCACGTTGGTTTTCTGTTTTGGTATACTGACTATCGTCCATCACAGTGGATTCCTTGGGACTCATCCTTCTCTCTGGATTTACTCTGATGTTTCCCTCATTCTCCAACTGCTGAAGAGATTTTCTTCCATCTTCTTGTAGAGGTAATCAGTCACAAAAACTCCATAAAATCCAAGGGTCGTACAGTCATACTCAAGTGTCGTGCCCTAGTGCTCAAGGGTCGTACAGTCATACTCAAGGGTCGTACACTCACACTCAAGGGCCGTACACACACACTCAAGGGTCGGGCCTTCGTGCTCAAGGGTCTTAGCGTCGTGCCGAGGGTCGTGCTATCGTGTTCAAGCTCAGAACACCGTGGTCAAGGGTCGTGCAGTCGTGTTCAAGTATGTCATAGCTACACTCAAACATAGACAATATAACCCATTTATCCAACCCAACATGAAAGATAAAAGTATTTAATTATACATGTTATCAACATGATTCCTAACACAAGACCCACCGGACTTCTGGTCAGAAATGAATCTACAATGATACAATACTCTTATTCACTCTGAGCCACATGTAAATAAAGTATACTACGATTCCCTCCAGACGCTACACAGCGAATAGGGAACTAAAGGAAAATCTCCAAAATTTAATGAGATCTCACGTTTTTAAGAATATTTCTTGACTTGTGGGTTATCAGAGCTTTCAACTTTTTTCCTCTTTTTTAATCGTTAACTGCGTCACATCGTTGAACTTGCCATGCATAGCTTACTGGCGATATACCACAAATGATGTTCTACAATGCTGCCTTGTTGATGGCCATCCGTATGTACATCTGATGTATAATAAATGGTCTTTAACTTAACAGAAAAACAAGTTGTTTACATTCCGCTCCAACCACTTTTTCTTTTTTGAAATGGATTATATTTCACGGGCTGAAACGCATAAGGCGGTAGAGGACGACTTCCTCCAATCTACTTCACTGCTATGATATGGTTTGACGTGTACAGTTTCGGCTGCAGGCAAGTCAGACAACTTAGCCCCTAAAGCTGTTATCACTTTACGCTTTTTATTGCAGTTAGACCCATCAACAAGCGCTTATAGGTTCTCTATAAGTCAGTCTCTTGTACAAATACATTCATGACGTGTCTTGCACAACTGTACTGAGATCAGAACCCATAATCCACAGCCAAGCGCTAACAGACTGTCATGTTTATTCTGTCCCCGACATAGGATTTGGATGAACCCACTGAGAGCACATTGTCCCCATATACCACATCACTCCAAATCTTTCTATCCAGTGCATGCTTGTCGCTCTCCTGAATATCTATACTCTCTTTTAAAGATAGGATCTAGTAATCCCAGGAAGATTCACGGACCCAGAAGAAAAGAAAATTCTCTCCTTAAGACCACTGGCACCAACAGAAAGGCGGATGAAGCCCGAGGAAGCAATCATTGGTATACAAATATATTCAGAGGCCTCTAAAGCCTATTAAAAAAATTTCGTAAATGAATTCATGACGAAGCCAATCACAACTTTGCAAGAGCAATCAGAACCCTCCATACATATACATACAAAGAATCTCCTAGAGATGATAACTACTGAAAGGAAATCATTACTTCCAGAATGTTATGAAAACATTCCAAGGGCATTCAGGTGTAGCCAAAGCCTGACGTTGGCGATCAGAACCACTGAAAGTTACTCAGGACTTTCCGGAGATAGTCAGATGTCGCGATGGAGGAGATCAGACCCTAGTCCTCGATGCTGGGGAATTCCGAGCTTCTGATCCTTATGGTTGCATGAGTCAAAACATCACAAATAGAGGAGGCGAAGTACATGTTCCGCTCTTAGCCTCTGAAGGAAGGTTTCGTTCTGGTTCCATCGTGTGTGGACGAGGGGGGACCCGTTCACTCTCCGCGACTGAACTGTTGCCCTTCGTCAGTAACAAGGAGACTGAGGCTCGTGTCGTGTTGTTTCCTCGTCTTCAGCACTCCCGTAGACCATGAGAGGCGATGATAGTACAACGGAAGGCACGGTAGGGCGTTGCTATGATATACGAAATGATCTTGCGAGCAAAATTTAGCCAATTAGAGACTAAGACGTGGTATAGTCAGATGCAACTTTTACCCTCACACTCACTGACATACATTCACATACACATACCTAGCTACCATGCAAAGGTTCGAATCCTTGCTGTTAGATATATAAATATTTGCACGTTTCCACTGATCTCTCAAACTGTTTGAGGCGGTCGCTACGTACCCTCCTCCTCCCGGCTGATTAAGCAAACTTTAAAGTTACTTATTCTATGAGTTCTTGAAAATGTTCGAACGGTTGGTTTCGTGCAAACACTTCTGATATTTGTTGCTTCTGGACTGAAAAGTTTCGTGTTTAGGAGGTTTCCACCGTTTTCTCTTCTCCGTATTGATCGAGTTTAATTATCTAGACTCTTGCATGCCTGTCATGCCTTCCAGAATTTACCATGCCTGTCATGCCTTCCAGGATTTACTATGTTCAGACTACGGTGTCATTCTCCCGTCTTCGCTCAACAGATGAGACTGTAAGGGACATCAGTTGATCCCGCGAGTTTTCTCCCCCCCCCCCTCTCTCTCTCTCTCTCTCTCTCTCTCTCTTGAAAGGGTCGTTGTGGAGTGTTGAATGTCCTTTCCACACTGTCTACCTCGAAAGAGCTTTGCCCATCTTGGAGGGTTGTTCGATCACAACAATATTCTAGTCTCTCTCTCTCTCTCTCTCTCTCTCTCTCTCTCTCTCTCTCTCTCTCTCTCTCTCTCTCTCTCTCTTGTCTTGAAGGATCGTAAAATCCAACCTTACATTTCCTCTCAAAAGGCAAAACTTCCTTTGTTATGGTCATGGGATTTATGATTATGAAACAGTATTAGTCTCACAACTTTATACGTTTCTGTTCTGTCTCACAATATTTCTTGATTGCGTCCACTGTTATGTACGATTTTTTTTTTTTATCTATTTATCTATCTTTGATGAAACGGGAACCTTATCAGTTAAACAGCATGTTTATTACTGTGGCATCTCTGAAAGACTTATTCGTGAAAATGTTGCCCATGCAATATAGCATATTTTTTTTTTTTTTCTGCAGCAGTGGAGTTTCGTTCATCCATCAACTTCATTACAGAAAAAAGAGAAATTTTATGAATCATTAGGCTCTCTCTCTCTCTCTCTTTCTCTCTCTCTCTCTCTCTCTCTCTCTCTCTCTCTCTCTCTCTCTCTCTCTCTCTCTCTCTCTCCAGAGGAATACGTCTCAACTCTGTTGCTTTTGAGGGCGAGTGTCGAGGGAGAATGGTGGGGAGTATTGAGGGTGAGTGGTGGGCAGTGTCGAGGGAGAGTAGTGGGGAACGTCGAGGGAGAGTGGCGGGGAGTGTTGAGGGAGAGTGCGAGGCAGAATAAGAAGGCTGTGTGTGAGAGCTGAGGTTTGAGGCGTGCGGGAGGTGTAAAAGATGGAAGGAAAAGTTGATTGCATGTATCACACACACGCGAACCCTCTGTTCCACATCCTCCTATGTAGACAGGCGGCCCCCTCCACTGTCTGTGTGTTCTGTCTGTCTGTTCTGTCTATCTGTTTGTCTAACCACACTTCTTTTGAGACCTTGTTTGTGACGCGCATTCCTGCAATTGTCTAGTCTGTGTATGTTTAAGTCACCAAATATATTCATACTCAGACGTGTATATATATATATATATATATATATATATATATATATATATGTATATCTATTTGAACGTACTCGCCTTTCTCGCTACAGCAAGGTCGCCTCTTAGTCACAGAATAATCTTAAATGAGATTCCTTTGGCTTCGAAGACGCAAGATAAGGTAGGGTCTCCTAGAGAAAAGGTCTTTCATTGACACTCTGCACTCCTCTGTGCCTTCTGTCGATAGTGCAATTACATTCACACAGGAATTAGATCTCAAAATAACTATCGAAAAGAATCAGTCGATTTTTCATCTTAACCTACGAGGTTGAATAATCAGCAGCTCATTACAATACAAAGTGGATATATGTGAAATAAAATTTGTGTTTTACATTTTCCAAGTCTTAGGGGGAAAAAAGTGAATATTCTGGTACATGTATAATACCGGTTGGGTCACAGTCGGAGATACACTATCGTAATGACCCGTAATAACATTTGGAGACCAGGATTGTCAAGTCGTTCGAGCGCCGTAACTTACACGGTATTCATATTCTGATTGCCCCCGAAGGGCCGCTGGTTCACGGTATATCCACGGATTATGAAAAACTCTGGACATTGGCTGTAGACCGTGTCTCGCACATCTCGGCTTTACGAGGCCGAAGCGGTTTCGAACTCTGATATTCAATATTCAGGGCAGTTGAGGTCCAACTGGAATACGTATATATCATGGGTCATAAGTGTAATTCTATGACCATAAGGAAGCCAGAGAGGGGCAGGGAAGATTTTCCATGGTAATAAGAAAGGAATTTATATTTTACAGACCGTCTCCATGATGGTAGAGCGGCTCCTGAAGCGAATCTATTTAAAATCGGAATGTGAGGTAGCTTTTTTCTTCTCCTTTCCTCAAACCAAAGTGTATCTTGAATATCAGCGACATTTTAAAACATTCTGTCACTTTGATTTTAGCTGTGGAGAAAATATTGTATACTTTAGATAAAGAAGAACCTTTTTGAAAGAAAACTGAACAAAAAATGTTCTTGATGCATGTCGAACTACTGGGCGACCAGCTAGCGGATAGAGCGAGTGTGATCCAGTGTGGAGGTGTGTGTGTGTGTGTGTGGTGGTGTGTGCGAGAGGGGAAGTATGTGGAACCAACGTATCTGTTGGAGTGTGTGACGGAATTCCACATCACAGCATTACCACTGCATCGTCCACTTAAACAAAAATACAAATCATCATTTGTGACCACAAGATGATAATCTGTATTATGTCCTGTCTTTACTCAACTTTGGCTGATCCACACGATCCACATCAGAACACAGAAATGCATGTGTGTACACATATAAGTCTGTGTGACTTTAGCTCTGAGCCTCCACAAGAAGGCATCAGATATCCTGCTTAAACTGGGTATAAATACTGAGTAAGAAATTTGGTCCGGTGTGATGGAGGGCATGATACAACGTTGAACCATCCTCCTTCTCTCTACCTTTCCATCCCTTTTCCTCTCCTTCTTTCTTATCTACTTCTCGTTCTTCCAAACTCCTTCACTGTTCCACATCCCTCTTTTCCCTCGTTACAGAGTCCTTTGCCGTACTCCAGTCCTCGTCATCTATCCTTTCCTTACATTCATAGATAATCAGATATCCACTCGCCTCCATGGCTAATTCCAGGCTTCCAATCTGGTTCTTCTCCTGGTGTCCAGACCCGCTCATTCGTCTTCCATACCTCCATCAGATATTCCAATGTTCTGAATTTCCATTCAAGTCATCTTAAGCTATTCCAGACTGCCAACACCCATCCAATTCCCACTTTCCATCTACTGTTCCAATGTTTCATCGACCCGTTCCAGCATCCTATCGGTTATTCCCAAGTTCTTTGTTCACTTTCCAGCTCCCCCTTCGGCTGTTCCAGGTGTTCCGCTTCGATAATCAATTCGTTGACATTCCAATATAACTTTTCTGTTCTTTAGTATTTTTTTCTCTCCCGTTTCGTACACTTTACATTTTATTGGTTTGAGAGAGAGAGAGAGAGAGAGAGAGAGAGAGAGAGAGAGAGAGAGAGAGAGAGAGAGAGAGAGAGAGAGAGAGAGAGAGAGAAATAATTTGAGCATCTGGTTGTGTACTGATACTCCTGTAGACAGTGACACTGAACCTTCAGCGCAACAAATATCCGCCATTCATCTCGTCCAGCATCATCTGGTGTACGTGTGTGTGTGTGTGTGTGTGTGTGTGTGTGTGTGTGTGTGTGTGTGTGTGTGTGTGTGCGAGTGTGTGATTTCATAAACGATACGAAACTCCATAATTAATTAAGTTTGTAACTTTTTTTTTCAGTAAAGAACTCACCCACCTTGCCCGTAAAGGTTCGAATAATTAAAAAACTCTTTTCACGAATTTTACAACAAGTTTCATGTTCGCTCTTACTAAAGTTTCCAATTCCAGACTTACTCTGGCTGTGTGGGAAATATGCTGTCTAATTTTTCTTGGAGATGTTGAGGAAATAATAAGATGTTATCAGCTCAGAGGAATGTTAATGGTTTTATATGTAACTCCTATTCACAGTCTAGTTTGAATTGTGTTAAATATATGTACACATTTCGATTTTTTTTCTCATACTATTCGCCATTTTCCGCGTAAGCGAGGTAGCGCCAATAACAGGGGACTGAGCCTTTAAAGGAATATCTTCACTTGGCCCCTTCTCTGTTCCATCTTTTGGAAAATTAGAAAGGAGAGGGGAGGATTTCCAGCCTCCCGCTCCCTCCCCTTTTAGTCGCCTTCTACGACACGCAGGGAATAAGTTATCATATTATTGTTATTATCATTATTTCTATCATTATCATTATTATCATTATTATTAATTCAATGGTCAACAACTTCCTCCTCATCATCAGGAAGTATCAAAATGATTATCATCATCATCATGACCCAGGATGAAAGACTCATCACGGGGTCATGGTGTGAGAGAGAGAGAGAGACCCCCCCCCCCCACCAGTACTGCAGCAGTCCTGGGGTCTCGCCATCTCGCTGCGAGATATTTCATGATGCCCGTTTCACCCGCTGAACTTTGGCTATTCATTATGGGCGAGAATGGTGGCGAAGAGAGCGGCTCTCCTCTCCTCCCTCCCCCCGCTGCCTCTCCTGCTGGGGGGTTTGGGGGTGGGGGCGCTAACGCTCCTGCTTTATGTAGCAGGATTTGCTCTGCTTCAGCAGGGAACTGTTACTGGTCCATGCTGTGTGTGTGTGTGTGTGTGTGTGTGTGTGTGTGTGTGTGTGTGTGTGTGTGTGTGTGTGCAGGTAACAAAAAGTCAGGTTACAGTTTTTCCCAGTGAAGGTTGTAGATGTGGAGGTTGTGGGATTTCTCTGGCTGTGGTAATGGATCATTACGTCCAGATATCTTTGCTGTGGGACAGACCCACCCTCCTGCTACAGAATGAGCCCCCCCCCCCCACCCCTCTGTTCCTGTTTTAAGTCCCTACTTCCAATACCTCCATAGCATCTGAAATCTTGTGGGTAATCTCGCACACGAGGCATATAGAAAAATAGGTGAAAAAATATGGATCGCGGATGGTATACGATTGAGGCAAGACCGCGCGTATTTGGACCAAGGATATTTCTCAAGGGGTTGGGAGAGGACAGGAGGGAGGGAGGGAGGGAGGGTGGCGAGCCAAGGCTTGGATGAAAAAAAAAAAAAAGAAAACAAGACAGCGCCAGGGTGCAGAGGTGGAGGGAGGGTAACGACCACAGCTGCCATACCAGGAGCGTCTCATGACCTACGGCTGTAACCCGGGCGCCTGTGGTGACCCTGCCCTACCTCCCCTCCACTGGCTGGGGTCTGTGGCCCTAACTACAACAACATTCCTGCCTTCCTTCCTTCCTTCTTCCTTCTTTCTTCTTCTTCCTCCTCCTCCTCACAACAGTCCCCACCACATGCTTGGATCTGAACCAACATTCTACAGGTTAATGAAATTCTTGGGTTCCCTTTATGGAACAAGGCAATTACACCTGCGAAGGCATTACCTACACCCGCTAACCAGTCTCACGATGATATATACATATATATATACATATACATATATATATATATATATATATATATATATATATATATATATATATATATATATCATTATATAACTCCAGGATCTCCTTTGTCATCCATGGGTTCCTGAAAAGTTTGCAGATGAGACTATACTACGTTATGTCAACTGGATATGACACAGCCTCGCCAAAATTGGCTTTTCACTCACGGGATAACCTGAAGCAGGCAGAGCCCGGTAACACCCTCTCTCTCTCTCTCTCTCTCTCTCTCTCTCTCTCTCTCTCTCTCTCTCTCTCTCTCTCATATACATGTGTGTGTGTGTGTAATGCTAAAATAATATAAACACCAGTAAATTCACTTATAATAACTAGAAATCTAATACTTTCCTTTAATAAAGGAATAATTTCATGAGTTGGGCGTCACCCAGCGTATATTAGTTATCAGCTCCATCTAGGCAACCGTGGGACTAAACGGGCATAAGTAATGGGCGTAGATAAGGGCGCTTAAGAGGAAGAATATAATATACCGTCCGGCCGTATATGTCTCGAGTCATGAGACCCTCCTGCCAATCGTTTCAGTTCAGAATATTTTTCTTGTATATTCTTTATATACAATTCGCGAAATATATATAAGATATATATAACACATTCTTTTTTTCTAAAAATACATCCTTAAACCTAAAGTTTTCCGGAATTCAAACCGACTTTTACATCATACGAAAATACTGGCCTCACTGGGCGAGTTCTGGTTACGCTGTGGGTCAATATTACAGAGCACAGACGAGGAGGTGTAATATCCGAGACTTTACAACCGTCCCCTTTATCAGTGACAAGGGCACGGCTATCGGCACCCATCTATAGGGTAACGAGGTCAGAGAGCACCAATACCAGAGCATTATGTACGGTGTGTTGGTTAGGGGCGTCCCGCCTGTGATCGGGGGAGCTAGACAGCCACTCAAACATATGTAGATCATGTAGTCCAATTTAGGGGTGAGGTACCTGCCCACCCACGTGTGTGTGTGTGTGTGTGTGTGTGTGTGTGTGTGTGTGTGTGTGTGTGTGTGTGAGAGACAAACCCACTAGTGATGAGGTGTATGCAATGTATGAAATAGTATACATTTTGTATACTTTTTAACTCGTGCGTAAAAACAGAATTGTATAAAGACGTACAACAAAGGATCATTCATTGGAAAACAAGTAAACGTGCATGGAATTCTATGCATAAACACACATGAAGAGACAGGGAGACATCAAGAGAGGCGAGAGAACTGAACTCTTACTCAAAGAGGTCAGGAACGTAACGCAATGCTAAACTCAAAGTAATGTATTCAAATGCAGATGGACAAGGAGCCAATGAAAGAATGATACAGTGTTCAAGGATCGAATCAGGGAAGGCAAGCCTGATAAGCTGCAGGAATCTCTGTGTGAGAGGGCTTGGGAGTATATAATGTACCTATCCTGTCTTTAGATTCTAGTCTCAGAAGAACTGTAAAGATGACGAACTTTCTGCTGGTAACTGGAGAACGTTTTAACGTCCTTGTCTAAGTTTACGAAACCTTGTAGGCAGAACAAACAATAAATCATAATAATTCTATCAACGAATCAGATAATCTACTTTCTTAGCCTTGACATTCTGTATGTACATTACGGGTGTGTGTTTCTTTATAGAAATTTCCATTTCCTAAACTTTATATGCACATTCTTGCCATGGGTTATGGTGAATCACTCAATGCAATTAAGAGTTCGTGACTATTATATTCAGGACTGGAGGAAAGGCCTCTAGTGTTATCATTGTCCCTAACTAATGAAGGAAAACATTCACCAAGAAATAACATTGCCGCTGCGTCGCGTGATTACTGTGTGGCCGGTGATACCTCCAGGATGAGCCGTTATGACGTCTGTTTCTATTCATGCACCGCTAAACTTTAGAGGTCTTTACCTTTCCATGTCTTTCTTCAACAACCAGGAACTGACCTACTCTAAAAAGCAAGTTTTCCTCTTCTTCCAAAACATTTACAAATATTTTTTTTTCTCTCTTCCATCACTAAATTCTCTATCTTTTTTGCCTTTTATCTATTTCATCAATGTTTGGCCACATTGAGGATTACCATGCGCAACCAGAGGTTTCGACAAAGAAATAAAGAAAAAAAATAAAGAGATGTATATGTATGAAGAATATATACTTATTTGGTTTATTGTATAATTTTCTGTAGGTAAGATTAAGCAAATAAAACCATACGCATCGTTAATCCCGTTGAGGATGGAGAGATTAAGAGATCAGATATTTAACTTTTAATGCATGTGACCTTTAGATATCAATTCTCAAAGTCTAATCTTTTAGATGCAATTCATATTATATATACTGCCACTAAGAATGTGCTATGTTCTATATAGTTAATGATCAATATCTGATGTCTTGTATCTTACAAGTGATTTTTAGAATTTGAATTCTACTCTTCAGAGAGATTATATATATGTATATATATATATATATATATATATATATATATATATATATATATATATATATATATATATATATATATACCGTTGTTGTTTTGCAATTAGATTTCCTCAATGTTTTCATTTTACATTACTCAGTTATCATGCGTTTAATCAATGGTCACTTTCCATGCAAATCTTTACCGTAAAGAAATAATTAGCTTATTTGCATATAATGCCAATTTGACTTATTAATTACACTTAAATCAAACCAATTAGTTGAATCAGATTCTGATCTATTTACGCTTCTTAATACTTGAAGGGGTTCATAAGGCAACGAAAACTGATGATCTAATCAGAGATATTCTGGCATCATCACATTTCTTATCTATCTATCTTATCTATCTATCTGATCACCCACTTACTACCTTACCTATCACGATAGCTGACTATATATATATATATATATATATATATATATATATATATATATATATATATATATATATATATATCCCATAGCCTCAGCCAAGTACTCAGATTATCAACCAGCCCCCGGTACGGGAGGATGAACAGCTGCTTTGACTATGGACTGACAGCCGGATCCAAGATTCGAAACTGGGCGGCCCCGTGAATCTCTCACGGTCTGGCAGCGCTAACCTCGACACCATGCAACTCCCATCACCTGTGGTTCTCGCCCCACAACCTGTGCTTCACCCCCACCACCAGACTGAACCCCCTCCCTCCCACTCCCCCTCCCTTCTCACAGACTGGTACACACGGCTTAATTTCAAAGTCAATGGCAGCCGCCTAGTTTAGCACGTTATACAGTTTTCCAGCCGAATCACTTTTCAGTCTTGCCAGAGAAAGGTCGAGACCCGGACACGAGTTTTTCTTTATTGGTATTTTTCTTTTCGTCTCGGTTATGACTAATGGTTGGTTCCCTCTTCCCCTGAGGGGATGTATTGTATTCTTGCTGTTTTAGGTGTTGTATTATTTGTTGATTTAGTATACTGCTTCCAGAATCTTTCTGCTGTCCTCTCTTTACATCATCCCTCATGCGAGCGTAGCATTACGTGTACTATATCCAACACACATACGTGAATGAATGTTAGCTCCTGGAATGAATAAACTTTGCATTATAACATAATACTAGAAAAATTGAGAAGAGGACTGTTGCTAGTTCAAGCGAGTTGTTCCTGGTGTTGAGCTAAACGTCGAAGGAAGATACACTGCTATTCTCATCTTCCAGGGCTGATCTCTCTCTCTCTCTCTCTCTCTCTCTCTCTCTCTCTCTCTCTCTCTCTCTCTCTCTCTCTCTCTCTCTGAACAAAACTGGAAAAAAAATTAATTGACCTGCTCGTCATGGACACTGTATTTGTTGAGGGAAAAGCTGAATTACATTGTTATTACGCATCAGAAAAATCTTAATTACGTGGAGTTAACATTTGTGGATAAAACCGCTTCCCGAACCGTCCAACTTTATTGAATTAAACCCAAAAGGATGAAAGTCACTTAGTGTATAAAATATTAATGTTTCTTTATCTATACAAATTCTCTATACCGTACTGGAAAAAAGTATTGCAAAATCTCTACACTCATGTAGGGTACCGTTGTCTTATTCGATTTTGTACATTTTTTTTTTTTTTAGATTTATTCTCTGCAGCATCTTTTATCGTTTTGTCCCTTTGATACTGACTTTGAAAAGTACCACGTAAGAGTACATATGAAAAAGGGTATGTCACAAAGCATAGGAACTTCTGTATATTCTTTGTCTTCATGGAATTTCCTTCTCCAGTCAGTTTCCAAAATGCCGCCAGCGTATATTCTCTGTCTTCTTGGAACGTTCTTTTCCAGCTAGTTTCCAAAATGCCAGTGTATTACATTCTCAATCTTTACGACCTGACAAAGGAAGGACTTCTCCAGATGCAGGCTCTCTCATCAAAGGGAGATCCAGGAAGTCTTTATTTCTTTCCCTCTCCCCCTGTAGGCAACTTAGTCCAGAGCTTTCCAGGTGTAGTCGTCCTGGAAGAGGAACTCCGCAGAAAGAGCGTACATACCCGGATAACTTCCTCCTGGAACTCTCCTGTAAATCTCCTGATCCACACAACTTTCCCAAGAAGTCCAGCGGACTCTCTTATTGCCATGCAAATTCTTCAACCCTTAAATAGACTTTTCTTCTTTTTTCCCACCACTTCCAGACAACATTTACAAGACCGCAAACCCAGTTCCCCCGGAAAAAAATAAAAAAACGAACTTTTCAGCAAACTCTTCCAATCCCGGACAGAGTCAAAAGCTCTCCAGAAGACTTGAGGATCCAAGAAGCTCATTCGAGACACCCGTCTAGTTGACCCCTTTCCCTTAGAATCTTTCAGACGGTCGAGTTCCTGAGACAGACCTCTACCGGACCACCTCTGTCCCAGGCCACTTCCGTGAGAACGCTTGCGTTCCAGAATCATCTCAGTCGGATCGTTACGCGGATGAATGGTGGCTAAGAGAGTGGTTTAAGCAACTATCCTTTACGATGCGGGATCGAACCCCGCTCAAGCTGACTTCGAAAGACGTTCCTCCTCCTTAAAGGGCCCTTTCAGGACCAGGCCATTTCTGCAAGAACTCTTTACTTCGAGATTTCTTTTCAAAGTCGGACGACATCCAGGGTACACGGCGGCAGAAGTTGGAGGTTCTGACTGTTCACGTCAGCGGTATAGAGACGGGTCTTCCTCTTGTCTTCATTATGTCTTCATCCACAGCAAGAACGTATGATATATTTGCTCCGTTTCTTTCCTTTCCTTTCTTCTTTTTTTCCCCCCTAATTATTTCTTCTTATTCTTCTTTCCAGCATTCTGCATCTTAACCCTCATTTAAGAAGAAGTTGAAGAAGAAAAAGTAAAAGAAGAAACAAATGAAAAAGAAGAAAACTCTCTCTCTCTCTCTCTCTCTCTCTCTCTCTCTCTCTCTCTCTCTCTCTCTCTCTCTCTCTCTCCCGCCGTCCTCCACTCGCCGCTCGTGTGATGTAATTAAGTGAAGTGTTCAGGATAAGTGATTACGTTAAGAGGTAGTGTGAAGCTCCAGTGTTGACAGCCTGCCTAGACGTGTCCCAGACGTGTTCTGGCCTGGTGGTTACCACGCCCCGTCATCATCATCATCTCCAGCCTGGAGAGCCGTGTCTCATTCCTGCATGGTGAGGAGACGAGCCTACTCTCATGAATAATGAGGCCTCGAAATTATCTCTAAAGACATGACAGTATCTCTTTACCACCCAGACACTATCTTCTGGGAGAGATCTTTTTACTCTTATTTTTCTACTTGTATAAATTTGCACTCATAATGAGTTTGTATTGATGAACCATGTGCCTCTACCTGGATTTATGGCAAGGTATTCGTTCGCTTTACGAAATCCAGATCGATTGACAGCTCTCTATTCAAAGTCTGTTTGTTTCTGTATCAACAAGCAGTTCACAGGATGGAATTATTGGAGGCTGAATCTGTGGCAAAATCCACAATATCATCAATAGTCTTGTCTGCACTCGTATTCGCAGTGAGGACCTCTTCAAGTATGGCATGGTGAGGATGTTAGATGGAGACCCCCAAACGAGAACCAAAAAGGTTATACAGAGAGAGACACTTCGACCCATAGGATGTTGTACGTCGTGAAGGGATGCCCTGCAAATGTGGCTTCCATGAAAATATATGTTATCTGGGAGTAAGTGTGACAGAGGTCCTCTTCCCACATAAAAAAAGGTGTTATCCAAGTGTCTTGGTAGGAAGCAGGTTCCTGTATGTGCTACACAGTCCCACTGATTATCTGCCTGGAAAGATTCTTGGAATATCTTTGTCTTGAAAGCGTTTCACGAGTCTATCAATGCTTAATTAAAAAGCTTGAATAACTCCATACTGTAACATGAGGGATATTCTACTGTAACTGTAGCAGACACCCAGCAACTGTCGTTGAAATCTGAGGAACAATATATAATCCGAAAATCACTTGGGGAGGTGATTTTGTACCGATAGTGAAAATGGGAAACATCTCTCCCAGAAGATAGTGTCTGGGTGGTAAAGAGATACTGTCATGTCTTTAGAGATAATTTCGAGGCCTCATTATTCATGAGAGTAGGCTCGTCTCCTCACCATGCAGGAATGAGACACGGCTCTCCAGGCTGGAGATGATGATGATGACGGGGCGTGGTAACCACCAGGCCAGAACACGTCTGGGACACGTCCAGGCAGGCTGTCAACACTGGAGCTTCACACTACCTCTTAACGTAATCACTTATCCTGAACACTTCACTTAATTACATCACACGAGCGGCGAGTGGAGGACGGCGAGAGAGAGAGAGAGAGAGAGAGAGAGAGAGAGAGAGAGACACTTGTATACGACAGATAATTGTAATAAATTCTGGGAAAGAAACGAGACGGAGGTAAGTAAAAGAACACCAGTGTCCGATTTCCCAAAAAAGGAACAGCTAAGCAGGGCAGTACCTCCCATCAGCCAAACCTCTCTCTCTCTCTCTCTCTCTCTCTCTCTCTCTCTCTCTCTCTCTCTCTCCCCAAACCCTTTGTCTCATCCTCCTCCTCCTCCCGTACATTGCACCCCACACACCCACCTCCCTCGCCTCACAACCATACTCCACCGACCTACACAAGTGTCTGTAGTCGTAGGAGATTAAGTTGGGTCTCCACCCTGGGTCCTGTTGATGCAAATGAGGTGAAGCTACAGCGGGGTGCCCGGGAATATTACCCACCACCGTACGTACGTATGTGTGTGTGTGTGTGTGTGTGTGTTACAGGAGGAGCCCTTGATTCCCATACACTCCCGAAGACCTCACTTGTATCGCTCCTCCGTCAGCCGCTTCAACATAGCCTCACGAGGAGAAAAAGATAATTGGTTTCCCTAACCTTCTCGAAGACCTCATTTCCGTTGCTGCTCCGTGACTTACATTCACTCCAGTCCATGTGGAAGAATAAGGCAATGGCAAGAGAGACTTATGGATACACTTCAGAGATGGATTAACATCCAGTTGTATTCATCATGTGTTGCGGTCGTTTCCTGGCTGTGGTGTTGGGGGATGAGGAACCCAGTGCGGCGCTCCGCGGGTATCCTTGAGGGTTGCAAATCCTGATCACAAAGTCTCGAGAGACATGGAAGAGAATGGGATCCCACCTCACCCATGAGCTGTCCATTATGACCTTTCTGGCCTCCCTACATGTTCGGGCGTGGCACCCACGCCAGGCCTGACTCTCAGGAGGGCTTTGTAAGGGTCAGCTTAGGTTCGAACCCTGGCCTGGTCTGCTGTTACCAAGAGATACTAGGCATGAGCCAGTAGAAAGCTAGTGGAAGACACATTCGTGTCTGTATATATATATATATATATATATATATATATATATATATATATATATATATATATAGAGAGAGAGAGAGAGAGAGAGAGAGAGAGAGAGAGAGAGAGCAGTTCTTTGTTGGCTGAAACTCTCATTCAGTTAACTCTGGAAAGACTCGATCTGTTTCCTTTTCAGGTTTCTCAAGTTATGAGAAGCCTCAATAATTACAGAACAGCGAAGGAAGTAATTAAGAAACTCTTATTAAGGTTTTCGCTATAAAGTAGGACACGGTGAGGAGTGTAGAGTTCGATCTCACCTCATTACGCGTCAGTCATATGCACGGTGAATCCAATTGCCTTTGGGTAAATGTGGTCCATAAATCTTATCCCATACTTCACCTTCCCACTCCCATCAACCCCTTCCTCTATCAACTTCCTTTCACATTCTATTCATCGGTTCTTCTATCCACCTGAAGGCATTCTTAATCCCCAAGTTGTTCTCCATACCCTTCCTTATCTCTCCTCCTTCATCATTCGTCTTATTTATCTTTCTTTCCTTTCTCATTCATCGACCATTCCATCCCCCTGAAGGCCTTAATCCCCCATCACCATACCTTCCCACTTCTCTTTCCCGTGAGCTCAGAACTCTTTCCCGTTGACCAAGAGAGTGGCGGAGACGGCATCTGCCGCTGAAAATGCCTTTCGCGTCCCATCCTTCCCTGTGCCATTCTTATCTGGGTCGCGTTCTTTGTGTCATCTTCACGCCTCCAGACGACTCCGCCAAGATGATCTTGGGACTCGCTCATCTGATATGATCGATGTGGGAAGCTGAGCTGTGAGACGAGGCCATAAGGATGGAGGAGGAGGAGGAGGAGGAGGAATAGGAGGAGGACGAAGAGGAGGAAGAAGAGTTCAGCGTCTAGGATCATGATACAGTCCATGGGAACTTCGTGCTTGCTATCTTCTATCAGATGGCGGGATTCACTGTTAGATAGGCAGATAGATATGACGTGCTGATGCATCGCCAGTTTCATCCTGGCACCATCTCGTATTAATCACACTGAATCACCAGTAGATTCATCCCAGCAATCATCACCAATGATGATGGTGATTATTTCCTTCTTAATTTCGGGCGAGTGTTTATTTAATCGTTTACTTTTACTTATCAAAGGTACATTTTTGGGCATCATTTTCATTCCAAGGAAAAAAGAAATACCGAAAACCTATACATACCATATCTTTTCCGAAGAAATGGGTGGCGAGAGAAGCCTTGATTAAACACAGTCGACAGAACTTTTAATTACTCTGTCAAGGTAATAAATATATCTACATTAGATCTAGATTTAGATTTAGATTGAACTTCGGTGGCTCAGGCCAGGCCAAGACGCCCCACCATCAGACCCTCTGGTGATGAGCGATCAATTGTGACTGGGAGGCGAAGTAGTAGCGACTTCAAAGTTCAGCAATTCTAACTTTCGTCAAAATATTGAGAAGAAATTTAAAATTTTCCCGGGTCCGCCAACCAGGATATATATATATATATATATATATATATATATATATATATATATATATTTGGTACATTTGTTCTGCCTTGTTCCAAAGACACGTTCCTGGAGATGATAGAAATGCTAATTATTCTCAGAAAAATAAGACTTTAAAGCCTAATACTTCACTTAATTTGTCAAAAACTGGCTTTATGTACGACGTATTTTCTTTTAAAAATGATATATTTTGGCTCTCACTTCTCCAAAATACAACTGGGTTTGTAAGAGTGAAATGAGATTTATTATTCCCACATATGTGGAACGCCATTACGTGCGGGGTAAACCTATCTCTAAACCCAACAGACATATGGTTCAAGATTTTATAGTAGACTGAAGAAAACTTTAATAGGTTATATCCAGACGGGAGGCCATTCTAGCTTTCATTGCCTCTAAGATCGTAAATTACACATAGTATAATACCATTATCAGGTCTTCTAATGTACTTTTCTTCCCCACAAGAAGAAAAAAAAAAATCATAAATTTCATATCTCAACCAAGTTTGTTTAAAGGGGAGAAAGAGATGGTAATTAAACCTATGCAAACTGGGTGTATGTGTCGGCGAGAAAGTCGACTACCTGGGGGTTAGAATGGTTAATGAACCTGGTGTCATTCAGGGCGATTTTCTGGTGGTTAGAGAAGGGGGAAGGGAGACCTAAAGCCTCGGCTGGGTTAGTAGGGTATTCCCGCGAGGACAGGATGTTGAGGGCGTGGTTCGTCATAGGGAGAGTACCTACGAGTACATACGAGTACCTAGGTATACATACGAGTACCTACGAGTACATACGAGTACCTACGACGAGATTTAACCAAGACGGCAGAGCTGGCGCGGAGGGCTCACCGCTCGTCTTGCTTGAAATATAAGAATGTTCTCAGCTGCCCACCTGCACTGCATAATCATCGACTCTTGGTTCATCTGGGATTTATTTCAGCCACGTGTCAGGTTTTCTCTTCAATGTCTTTGTAGTCGTGCCATGAGAGAGAGAGAGAGAGAGAGAGAGAGAGAGAGAGAGAGAGAGAGAGAGAGAGAGAGAGAGAGAGAGAGAGAGAGAGAGAGAGAGAATATACCATTCAGTAAAAGGGGGCAAGTCAACAGTAAGGAGGAGGAAGAGGAAGTGAGAGAGAGAGAGAGAGAGAGAGAGAGAGAGAGAGAGAGAGAGAGAGAGAGAGAGAGAGAGAGAGAGAGAGAGAGAGAGAGAGCCTCCCCTCCTACTCCCCGGCAGGTGTAAGGGGCGGGAAGAATGCTCCTCCCGCTGATGAGTTTGTTAATCCAATATGTATAAACGGCCTCAATTTACCCCTGGTCCGCTGTGTGCTCTTGTAGCCCGACTGTAACGACTGGCTTGGCTTCTGTTGACGTTGGCGGGAAAATCGCGCCGGACGGGAGGAAGTGACGTGTCCCTCATCGCCCGGGAGCGCCAATGATGCCAGACCTCGATGTCCGTGTAACGCCTTCTTCATTATTTCCCCATATGTACAGCCATATATATATATATATATATATATATATATATATATATATATATATATATATATATATATATATATATATATATATATAATATTTTCTAAACTGACTTCTATGGAATTATCTAGAAATTAAATTTCTTGATGTAGATAATGCGTTTGATAAAGTAAACAACGATTTCTTATTAAAATCTGAAGGAAGTCCACTTGACTACAGGGTGTTCAGGCGTTATATCTTCTGGTAACATTGCTTCCCCTAATGTATATGTGTGTGTGTGTGTGTGTGTGTGTGTGTGTGTGTGTGTGTGTGTGTGTAGAAAACCCAAACATCAGTTCATGCCTGTAAATGAGAAGCACATTATGATGAATGGTACGTACCATAGCAGTACATAACATTGTATCATAAATTCCTTGATAAAGAAAAAAAAACCCAAAAAAACAAATGAAAGCATCGCAATGGCCTGAGCTCAGCGATTCTTTCAGAGCAAACAAACCGAAACATTTTCCACAGAAATTTATCTTTTCTCGAACTCAAAGTTACAAAAAAAAAAAAAAACCTCGGAGGTAAAACGAACACAAATTTCAACCATTTTAGCCAAATTATTATTTCATGGATACCCAGGCGAAATATTTCCCCACTAACAGTATTTTGAAGAGGAGCAGTATTTTACGCGTGCAGCAGCAGCAGCAGCGGCCGTGGTGGCAATATAAAATGCCCGGGCAAAAACACTCGGCTGTTCTGGTAGGTGTCCTGCCTCCCCTTCACAATCCTTCAGACCACAAGTCTCTATTTTCATTTTTCGCTCACCAAGGGACACATATTAAAACCGTACACTATCATTTTACGCATATTTCTCAGTAAATAAATGTCATGTTGTTGTATTCGAACTGGATTATGGTAGCTTGATATAGAGGTAAATGTATTTACAGAAATAACAGGCTATTACAACGGGTGTCTCTACTCCCTACGGGGGACACAGTCTGCAGCAGCCAATGTTAACACCGTCCCCCATGAGCGCTTCTCGCTTTTCCGCTAACCAATATCATTTTACCTCAATTCAAGATATTCTAAATCTATGACTGACATAACACCAATCTATCATCTTAATGATATTGTATTCTATTCATCTTATTTTCTGAATCTTCTTAATATCTAACTTCAAATGGATAGTTTATCCTTAACTTCAAATGGATAGTGTATCCTTAACTTCAAATGGATAGTGTACCCTTAATGTAGGTATTTCTGTTGAGGTAATGCGATAAATTCAAGTCTGTCGAGAGCTTGTCATGCCTCGCCCGGGCCATATCATGTGGACTGGTGATTAGAGAGATTAACCCAACTAACTGCAAAGCTTCGCCAACGCCAGCGACGTACATTCTGTCTCCTAAAGGGTCCACTGAACGACTGTAAATTTATATAAATACATTTTTTCTCATACTGTCCAGTGATGGGTAAATGTCTCCGTCTGTCTGTGTGTCTGTCTGTTTGTCTGTCTGTCTGTCAGTCTCTCTCTCTCTCTCTCTCTCTCTCTCTCTCTCTCTCTCTCTCTCTCTCTCTCTCTATATATATATATATATATATATATATATATATGCTCCGAGCATCACACACACGCTAGTCTCTAAGACCAAAAGTCTCTTGAAACGCAGACGAGACCGAGAGACTCTAGAGACTTCAGCGACTACGATGGTGCTGTCGCGAGACCCGTGTCCATCTCACGGCCGCAGAATAACATGTGTCAGTTTCGAGATCTGAGAGACTTTGGGGTCGAGATGAACTGATTATACACAAAAGTTTTTTTTTCCTTTTTTTTTTTTTTCCAGACGTGCTATCTCTCCGTTCCTAGTAAGCAAGTTCGTTTCTCACGCGGATACAGCCGTCCTTCGCTGACAGTATCAATAAATCTAGGCTTTACTACAGCCTTGATATATTTGACCTCTGGAAATAAAGGGTTATATCTTACCATGTCTTAAAGTCTCATATTTCTGGCTGAATATATTTCTGGTGGGATTCAGCCATGAAATCCTATCTTAATTCAGAAAGCTAATGGTACTTCTTTTTTTTTTTTTCCTTGAGTAATTGTTTATGTTAATGTTTTGCTCTTGTTCTGCTCTATGGTCATAGATGATTGTTTTCATTACCCGTTGGTTACAGAATGGTACTTCGTTTAATGACAGGTGATGAAATATATCATTACAAATGATAATGATGGCAATGAAAGCCATAATGATGTTGAGTATGAGATGGATCGCAACACATATGAACATCGTCTACCTTCTACTTTTCATCTAGCACTTGATTTCTGTCTACGTTTTGAATTTTGAGGAGAAAGATATCACGAATGTGGACACATTTTCTGCGCCTGGTAGTTCAGTAAGCACTGTGATGAACACCAAGCCAATAACAATGTTAAGAGTTAACTGATTCTCAAAAGAAAAAACTCCATTAGCCCCAAAACTACGGATCTGAAGTGCTTCGGAACACCTGAACGAGAGAAAACCACAGTAAAGAGAACATCGTCTTCCCGCCAGAAAGCATCTCATACCATCATATACTGAAGCAGTAACTGGATTAGCGTAAAAGCCTCAATGGAAGGATCAGTATTCGATAAAAACCGAGATTTTCGACCGGTTCATATATCTTTTTTTTTTTTTTCTTGGGCCGACGGATAATTCGAAGCTTCAGAACCCACGATGTAGCCAAGGTTCGAGACTGACAGCGGAGCATCGGAAAAAAAAAAGTTTCGCTAAGGTCTCACTGCATGGGGTACAAAGGAAACCCGTCATGTTTTCTCGGGGTTCGGGGATCCTGCAGAAATTTCCAGTTAACTTACTTTATCAGTTGAGTGAGCCAGACGAGATAGCACGGTTTGTTGTTTTTTTTTGTGAAATTACTTCACCATCTGGAGTCCTGCATCTTTCGGCCCCCGGGCAGAATTCAGCACTGGGAAATACTTGATAATTCTTGTGCTGCTGAGCTGAGCTCATCGTCTGAGATCATGTGCATTCTTGCAGTGTCAGCGAGATAAGTGTCCGGTCCAGGCACGGATCAGGCGAATGTAACTCGGGTTAGTTGTCGTGGTGGGTGTGTGGGGTTTAAGACTATCTAACTGCCTGGGGTCATTAAGATCCTCAGCGTAGCACATCAGAAAAAAAGAAAATTATCTTGAACACCTTCTTCAGGAGATAAAGATAATTCTACAGAACACATACACTCTCACAGTGCCAGTGGCCATTGACGTTCCTTTGCAGTGAACTTCTATCAATATCAATCCAGCATAATCTTGCAGCAAACTGAATTCCCATGTTAATATTGTATGCAGTCTCCGGCAACGTAGTATAACCCTAATTTTCAAAAGCCATTCGTTGAATGAAATACAACAAACTCTATATTCTAAAACCCTTTAGACTGTGCGGTCTGTTACGTTTCAAATGCCTTCTTCACCTGGTCTACCTCCCTGTTCCCCCACAGAAAACTGGCGACTGGAAAAGTTTCGTAAAATGGCATTTAAGATCATCCTGGGTCCATCTTTTACTCTCCTTATCAATGGTAGTCACACACATTAACCCTCCCAACCATCTCTCACCATCACTGGTCCACCCGTGACAGTTCGGGATGAAGCTGCTGCATCATTATCGCCACCATCATATCCTGGCACCAGAAATCCCTCGTCCCCGAGTTGCAGTTCGGCACCACGATTGCATCGAGCCCATCCAAGCTCGGACAGTCCCATCCCACCCTCTATGAATATCATCAATAATAAACAGAGGGTATATTATCCTCCACCTTTGTAGTTATGTAAAGAATACTTAACCCCTTTTCTGTAAGTCCTCTTTCATCAATTTTGTTTTGTCTATTTTCAACCTTTGAACACAGTTACTTCAATAAAATTTCAACTCTCCTTCCTCTTATCATTATTGTAATAGTTACATATACATTTATAGTTTTCACACATTTAGTGTAAATTTGAGTTGGTACTATGTATTATAATCTTACGGTTCCTGATTCGTGTATCAAACGTAATCATGAATTTTTATCCAATCAGTATTGTTATACATCATAAATAATTTTCCGCTGGCCAAGAAAATCATTTGTAAAATACCGAAATTACAGTGAATATGTGATGGTTCCAATTACCCTTGATTGCGATAATTGGCAGCTTCAGAAACTCTCATTGATTAGCTAATCAAATCACTGATGTGACAAACGACCGTTGATTGGCTGAGATCGCTCGTCCTACCCATCACTGACAGTTAGAAACGGACCGTGATTGGGTAAGGTATCGAGCCAACTGCATCGTCGGACATCGGCACCAGGTATTGCAAGCCAGACGAGTAGAAGGTATTCTCCCGACAGCGTTTCTTCCCTGTTTCACACTTTCATAAAAAGATCTTTTTTTTTCTTATGGGTAACGGCTTGTGGAGCAGCCATCGTGAGTGCGCAGCTGACCCCGCGCTTATTCCGGGTCGAGCTAGATGAGCCACGTCAGGTCACGACTCGTACAGGGTGGAAGGAATTGGCTTTGGTGGGACTCGACCCCGGCGAGATAGCAGTTTCGTTAAGATGCGGGCCATAACGCAGGAGTTCCCGCGGCGGATAATTTTCTATAATTCACCGGGGAGGAAATCGGTCTGGGGGGAAGCCATCAGGGGTGCTTACGAGGCGACCTGAAGCGACCTTGTTTTATGGGAAAATGTTTAGCAATCCTTTCTCGTATCTGGAGACGCGCGGAACGCAAGTCGATCTAACAATTTACATAGTAATGGCGGGACATCGATGTCATTGCACAAGTTCCTGAGTGGGCAGGCTTTCTGAGCGGCAGAGGAAGAGGAGGAGGAGGAGGAGGAGGAGGAGAGGCGGTGGGGAGGTGTGCGCGCGTGTGGGAGAGGAAGTTGTGAAGAGGACTGACATGAAAGGAGCACCTGGGAGCCTGCGGGTGCTGTACGCCAACTGTCAAGTCACAGGCAGCAAGCCAGGCCAAGGTGGAACGCATATATCTTTTTTTTTTTTTCTTGCCTGCCAGACGACTCGAAGTGTGAGGAAGGAGGGACTTGGGTTGCGCCACGCATCTCTCTCTCTCTCTCTCTCTCTCTCTCTCTCTCTCTCTCTCTCTCTCTCTCTCTCTCTCTCTTTACCTCTAACTCGAACGTTTTCTGGGGAAGAGCGTTTCGCCTGGATGCATACACCTGATAGACTCCTCCCACAGATGACGACGTTCACCAACTTTTCAGATTCTGCTGGGGAAAATATATATATATATATATATATATATATATATATATATATATATATATATATATATATGTATACATATATATATATATATATATATATATATAATATGATGACGGTTTGCCTTTTTTGCCCCCCATTTGTGACGTCTTCCCCAACCCTTCTGTAATGATGTTGAAAGCTGGTTTTATCGTATCGAGTTCATTTTGTTTTATATGTTAATGCTTACATGTGAATTGTGTAATGTTTTGACTAACATTAAATGCATTTCATTTTATGTATAGATAAAGTTAGTAAGTCTAATCGTCACCTCGACTTATCTTTATCTTTGATTTCTTTCCTGAAGTTGTAAACATAACGTTTGGTCACGTTGTTAACGATGCTGTTCTGGTTTCTCCCTCAGGAGATGTGGTGGCAGGTCCTTCGGCTGGCGCTCCTGCTGAGCCTTCAGAGAAAGTCCTGCGCCTCGTCCCTCTTCCCGGGTGACCCTCCTCCCAGACCTCCCATCCCCCCGCCACGCCCTCCGCATCCCGTCCGTTACTTCGACCACCCCCTCATCTACCCCTCGCGGACGCTCCACCCATACCCCGCTGGGGGCAGCGCCTCCCTGGACTTCTACGATGGGCTGGAGGACGCGGGGGAGACGTGGGAGGAGGACGAGTCGTGGTGGGACGGAGTCGAAGAGGTCATCCTGACGAACAGCTTCAGCGACGGGTTCTCCTACGATGACCTCTTCTACGATGACCTTTACGACATCAACTACACCTGCACCGACTCCATGGAGTGTGAGGAGTTTGCCTCCCTCCCACCTCCTCCCGATTTCATCCTGACCCTCCCTCCTCCTCCAGTGCCTCCCTTCCTCCAGGGGGCTATCGGGCGTCTTCAGGAGGAGGGGAGGAAGAGGAAGAAACTGGAGCCACAAGAGGAGGATCTTAAGGAAGAGGAGCTGGAGTGGGACTTCGACCAGTGTTCGCTCTGTGACTGGGCCACAGGAGGCAACAACACCCTGAGTCTTCTACCTCCAGCACCAGGTCAGTCCCAGTGGTACCTCACACGTGCCTCCTTAAGTGGTACCTCTCTTGTACTCCCTTCACTGGTACCTCTGATGTACTTTCTCAAGTTGTACCTCCCTTGTACTCCCTTCCCTCATTAATCATTGTTAAGAACTCATCAGTAACAACACTAGTAGAGCTCTTAATTACAGAGAAAAACTCGTAAACTTTCACGTTCCTCGAGTCACCCGCACCATCCTCCATGCCTCTCTTGTTTTCGTCATCGTCCTCGCCCATCCGCCGTCATCTCCATCCTCACCCTCCGTCTTCGCCCATCCGCCGTCATCTCCATCCTCACCCTCCAACAGTCCAGTGTCATCCTCCAACACCACCAAACACGTTTACCCCTGCTTCTCCACCATTCACCCCCACAGTAACTCCACCCACCAGCACCGGCCTCATCCCCCAAAGCCATCTCACCCTCCTCTGTCTCTGTGGCCAAGCCGCCTTCGCCATCCTTCATTAGTTCGTAACTGGTAATACGATATGGGGGTTCTGATGTCCTTGTCCAGAACTAGTCAGCCTACCATCAATATATATATATATATATATATATATATATATATATATATATATATATATATATATATATATATATATATATTCCTTTCTTAACCACACGGAAATGAAACACGATAAGTTCCCAAGTGCACTTTCGTGTAATGATCACATCATCAAGGGAGATACAAGAACGAAATATAAGTCAGTTGATATACAACGAAGAGACGTAGCTAGGACGCCATTTGGTAAACACGTAACCACCAGTAGCAGGGAATGAACGTCTCCTTTTTGAGTGAGAAGTTGCTTGACAAGACTGCTACCAGGTGGGGCAGCCTTGCCGAAAGTCAATCTTCACTCGCCGTACAACCTCGTGCAAGCAGCGTCCGGTTATACCAACTGATACGCATAAAACGTAATACATGCAACATATTTAACTCTCATGACAAATGGCAAAATTATACGAAACGAACTGATTTTAAGTAACATGATAATGGTATCAAAGAAATAGCGACACAATAACACAAGTCTACCATCATACACAAAACTCAAAATACGTTAAAATGGTGATGATATTCATACACATACAGTTACTGATAATACGATATTACATCAATACGAATTATAATTAGACGAGTGAACTTAATACACATTAATTCCCTTTCACCTTTATCGCCGCAAACAACTGTTCACCACCATCTCTTATCACGTACACCCTTGAACAGATTGAAGATTTTATTTTTCCATAAGACCTTACAAGCAAAGTTGCGTCTGACGTCCAGCGCGCGGTCAATGACTTTCAAGAATTCTGGAACCAGTGGGCGAAACTCCTCTACAGTCGCGAAGCCTTGGACGGCGAGTCTCCAAAGCTTTCTGGATTCCATTAGCTGCAGTAGGTAACAGAAGAGCCAGGACATGGCATGCACGTCCCCTGGGATGGAGGCCGGACTCCCGAGGAACACCTCCGGCGCGACCAAAGGGTAACTCATCTTTCGTGCCTTCGCCAGTTCGTCCAGGTCGTACACCTCGTTCCAGCTCCGGAACATCTCGGGACGCTCCCCTTGTCGCGTCTTTTCGTAGCCTTCCAGAAGAGCCAGGGAGATAGATATCCGTGCCGTCCGCTGACTCGTTGTACGTGACTTCTAACACATCTGGATTCCGGATGCTGATACAGTGTCCGTCACTGTGAATGTCCTGCAGAAGGACGCAGGCTGCGCGAAGGCGGCTCAAAATTTCGACGTCGGAGGGAGACGAGGCGATGACCTGCCGTAGTGTATGATAAGGATCGCCGTCATCTGAAATGTCATCGTCATCCGGGTTCACGGATGAGTCAGTCATCCAGTGAGGGGGTCGTCGGTGTTCACGGCGTCATCCAAGGTGAGGCTGGGACCCGCCGCAGTTATGGTAAATATTACGCTTACCACTGACCTTCGCTTTGCGCTCGATGACCTCTATGAATTGCGAGACCAGTGGACGCTTCTTCGGGCCATCATCCATACCCTTTATGGCGAGGTCCCACAGAGTTCTGGATCGATGTTTCATGTGTTCCATAAAGCAACAGAAAAGCCAAGATATGGCATGAGTGCCTCCTGCTACTGAGTCCACCCCTCCTCGAAACACCTCCGGAGCGATCCAAGGGAACCGAACCCTCCGAATCTAATTCAGCGTCCACTTGCTGAACAGTCTATTCCATCCTTCGAAAACCTTGGGACGAGCCCCTATACGCGTCCTTTCCTACCGTCCTTAAATAGATCAGGATCTGGATTGGTAATGCACTTGCCGTATCTATGGATGTGCTGCGCCAGGATGCAAATTTCGAGAAGGATTCGCAGAAAGGTTAATATTTGCGATAGAATGTAATAATGTTCCCTCCTCACTATCAGCTCACTATCATGACCGCTATGGACGACAACAATCTAGCCATCTTCACCGGCACCATCAATAAAATTCATCTTCACTACGCCTCGGTTATGATGCTGATTGTTATGAAGACGCAACATAACAAAATCAAAACATTTTCTTCCTGCAACATAAAAAGGTGCGTACATGAGTGTGTGTGTGTACCTGTGAGAGTGGGGGGGGTGAGAGTCAACGTGCATTATTGGATTATGTGCTAATGGACAAGCGTGCAAGGGAGAAGTTGTTAGATGTAAACTTCCAGAAAGAAGCGGCAAAGTGAAATGTTTGATAATTTCTTAGTGGAGGCGAGTGTTGAAAGTTTGTTGTGGTTTTAGGACGAGTCTGATAAGTGCTTGAAGGAGGTGGTGAAAATTAGCAAGCGTAGAATAAAGGCCACTTTTGAGATACCAAGAAAGATTGAACGAAGAATGGCATTAGAGTAAATGGAAAATGGGGAGTGGAGGAGGAGTGGAAAGTATTTTGGGAAACTGCTTAAATGTGTGGGATGTGGACGTATGAGGAAAGGTAATGCATAAGGCGTCGAGAGTGTAGTGATGTGTATACAGTTTAGTTTTACCTGGGGTGTAGTGATTGCAATTTAGATTTACCTGGGAAGTAGTGAAGATGACAATTAGTTTTACCTAGGGTGTAGCGAAGATGACAATTTAGTTTTACCTAGGGGTACAGTGAAGATGACTCAGTCAGCGCTTCCCTCCATAGTGAACGTGATGGTATGTGTGATATTGTGGAGGAAGTCATACTGCATTCGCTGGCGAATATTGGAGTTTCTTGTTTTTAGATTTATTTTTATGTCTCCCTTCGTGGGAGGGAAACATATTGCTTTTCCTCAGTTCCTTCTTTTTGTCTTTTTCTTTACAGCAGTCATACCGTAACCCTACTAGCTCTTTTAAGGGCAAAGTTCAAAGGCCAGGCTGTCTTATACAGGTTGAACTGTCGTGCTCAGGGGTCGTGCTAACCGTTTAGGCCTGTCATCACGTTCAAGGGTCGTAACCTCATATCTAAGGGTTGTATCATAGTCTAACAGTCGTGCCTTCGTGTTCACCGTTCGAACCGTCGGACGCATGTCAAACAGTCGGAATCAAAGGTCGTTCCGTCGGCCTCAAGGGTCGTACCATCGGGTTTAGGAAGTCAGCTATAGGTCGTGGTGAGGTGATACTCGCAGATCCACAAAACCACAAAACATTATTTCCAATACGTTTATGGTGACGGACTTCCACAGAAATCGAATTATCAAGACTTTTCAGTCGTGCGAATTATTTACAAGCCGTCACATGGGAAATACTGGAACACACCACCTCGTGTTTGCCTAGCCTTGGGCACTCCACAGAACACCAGGGATGGGAGGACAACGGTGGATAAATCAGAGGCAACAGGGACGCCATCGACTAATTCTTCATTAGTTGACGAAAGGTAAGTTGATACTGGCTGGCTAGAGGGATGGAAGAGGGAAGGGGAAGGCAAGGGCATACTACAATGGTGGGATGGGTGGGTGTTCGGAAATTGGGAAGAGGAAGGGGAACAGGGGGAAAAGGAGAGTGATGCAGTAGGCCTACTGCTCCGACGTGACGGAGGGAGAGGAGGAGGAGGGAAGACTTTGTTGATGTGTGTCTAATAAAGTCAAATGAACATGCCTGACCAGGGTGGCGTGCGAGAGAGAGAGAGAGAGAGAGAGAGAGAGAGAGAGAGAGAGAGAGAGAGAGAGAGAGAGAGAGAGAGAGAGAGAATGATAAGATGAAATAAGGACGAAAGAAAATAAAAAGGGGGGGGGGGGGATAAAAAAGAGACGAAGGGAAACCAGGAAATGGACGGGAACTAAAATAAACTGGTCTTCCTCATCTGTCAGAAAGGGGTGCTATTATCAAGAGAAGGAAATGAAGGAAGGAAGAACGCTCTGATCGTGAGGAAAGAAAGATTATGAGGAATATGAGGAAGAGGGCCATGGCCAGGTACCTGGGGAGCCTCTTTCCTATAATGATGGGCAGGAGTGGGTAGGAGAGACTAAGGAAAGATTGGTAATGTGATCCACTGTCATCTACCACTGATTAATTGGCGACTTGATATTGGCAGGTTAGAAGGGGTCCATCCTTTTTTCCCTCCGTTATAAACATATCTAATTATATCTATGTACCGCTGTTTCAGATCATACTACCCATATCCAATCATACCACCCTAATCATATTTTTGTACCCATATCTAATCATATTACCATTGTCATTTGTACCCCATATCATATCGTACTATCCTAGTTATATTCTTGTACCCCATATTGGATCATACTACCCTAATGATATATTTGTACCTCACATTTGATAATGCTACCCTAATTATGTTTTTTTGTACCTCATATTTGATCATACTATCCTGATATTTTTGTACCTCATATTAGATCGTACCTCTCTATGTTTTCATACCTCATATCAAATCATACTACCCTAATTATATTTTTCTACCTTAACTTAAACATAACTACCGTTATGAATTTGCACCTCATGTCTAATCATGCAGTGTTATAGTCATCGGTCCTACACAGTTTTCCATTATTTCTTCTTTTCTGTCTGTGTCTCCCATACCTATCCCCCTCTCTCCTATTCTCACATTCACTGCAATTCGCCTCCTCTTTCCTATACCACCTTTCTTTTGTTTTTGTCCACATCTTCCCTTCCGTGTTTTCTGATCTTTCTCATCCATATCTATTTCTTTATCCCTCTTCCATTCTGTTCATTGTATCTTTCTCCTCGATTTAAACTTTCTTTCTCTGAATTCTTTAGTCATCTCCAAACACCTACAACATAGGTCTGAGGGGTAAGCACGGTTATACAATCCGCCGAGCGTAATGCGTGCCCATTTCATCAACAAAGTACCAAGTGACAGGCGCAAATTGGCACCCTAGGTCAACAGATGTGTACCAATTAGGTCATTAATAAAAGATCTAGATCGTACTGGAGCTGCATCAAATACACAGAACAATCCATTGGTTGGGTCAAAGGTCGTGTAAGCCAATCACGTTTCAGCTTTATGGATGGGAATAATAGGAGATAATTTGGCTTATTAATTCTCTCTCTCTCTCTCTCTCTCTCTCTCTCTCTCTCTCTCTCTCTCTCTCTATATATATATATATATATATATATATATATATATATATATATATATATATATATATATATATAATATATCTTTTGTACCTCCACGTTCAGTGCACTAGCAGTGGGTTTCCAAACAGGAACACGACAGTAATGTTATATGGGCGACGAAAAGTTGGCAATTTTATAGGGCATTCAGTATGATTACGGGAGGCAACTCGTCAGCAGATATTAAACAACATGAAACATTAATGATAAATCTTTACCTTTCTCTAACTCAGCTTGGGTTACCCATTTCCGCTGCTAAGCCTGACTCAATATCTTAAGCCAATCGATGTATCCTGATATGCCTGAAGGAAGTAATTAATATGAGCAGTTATCTGGCGTATTCAGCCTACAGAGGCATACATTAGGGAAATGACTGACGGATATGCTAGGCAAGGAGGAAGGAAAGAAGAGAGGTTTGCAATAGGTCAGCACTTATGTATTCCGTAGGTAAGTAGGTAGACATGTATATATATAGGTAGATAGGTAGCTCTACGTAGGTACTTATGTGACTAACTTGTAGATGAGAACTGGTAAGTGGGAGGTAAATAGGCAAGAGGTAGATAGGCTGGAGGTAAGTGGGTGGTAGGTAGGTGTGAGGTAAATAAGAAGTAGGTAGATGGGAGGTAGGTAGGTAGGTAGGTAGAAGGCAAATAGGTGGGAGGTAGGTAGGTGGGAGGGAAAGAGTTGGGAGGTAGGTAGATGGGAGGTGGGTCGGTGGGAGGTCAGAAGTTGGAAGGTAGGTAAGTGGGAGGTAGGTAGGTGAAAGGACAAGTTTCCAGTGTAGGTGGGTGCCTGTGAGGGGCGGTGATAGGTGGCACTGGTGTCGATGGTGAATACTGGAGAGGTTGGCATTTGTCGCCGTCAGTGTCTCTGCGTGAGGGGACTGGTGACCTGCGGTGGGGAGAGGTCGGGGAGAGGGTGAAGGGAGAGAGAATGGGAGAAAAGGAGAAGAGGCATGTGGAGAGAGAGAGAAAGAGAGAGAGAGAGAGAGAGAGAGAGAGAGAGAGAGAGAGAGAGAGAGAGAGAGAGAGAGAGAGAGAGAGAGAGAGAAATACAATAATCAAACTAATTAATCTTGTCATCTGAAGGACCACATTACAGTATGAATATTCTGACATGATAATGTCACGCCCCCAGAGCAGTTCAGGTCACGCCCCTAGGGAAAAGATCAGGTCATGCCATCGGAAAAGGGCCGGTCATAACCCCAGAGAAAGTTAGCTGAAGCCCCCCAGAGTAGGAAAGGCCAGGGATTGTGCAGAGGAAGGGCAAATGGAAGTCTGGGGAGTGGCAGGGATGAAGAAGAAAAAGAGAAGCGGAGGAGGAGGAGGAGGAGGAGGAGTGAAGAAGAGGAATGGGGAGGAGTAATTAGATGTGAGAGGATGAGCTCAAGAAAGATAAAGAAAAGGAAGAATAGAGTTTAAGGAGGTGACGAAGATGTAATAGAAGAAGAAGGAAGAAGTGGATCAAGGGAGGGAGAGATAAGAGGGAATGTTTCAGAAAGTAGGGAAAATAAAAATAAATCATACGCCTTTTCAGTTCGTGTCATACCTAATACACAGACACAGACAAGCTGCGTCTGTACTATTCTTCAGACATCGACATACAGACGAGAAAGAAAAACAGACGGACAGATATGTGGTTGAAGTTACCGTCATCGTGTTTTCATTTCATCAAGCAAGTGGTCCCGACACAGACCCATCGTGAATGCCAACCCCAGAAAACTTTTCATAAACTCTCGGCCAAAACGTCTGGCCCATCATAGCTGCTCTTACAAAACTTGGACGACTTGTATACAAGGCGCTCAACAAGGGCCGTCCTCAACTCCAGGCCAAAGCTGAGATTAAGGCGAAGAGAGTTTTGGCTGCAATCAATATGAAATGATTCTTGGCTGTACGTACTGTGATAGGAAATGGTCAGAGGCATTGTAAAGTTCTGACCTCGTTGTATATATATATATATATATATATATATATATATATATATATATATATATATATATATATATATTTGAAGATGGCCAAGTAATCTCATAATATAAAAACCCAGTTACTCCTACCAAAATACTGCAATATATCTCATTGTATACTAATACAATACACTCCAATTCATTTACTTAAGAATTTCCGATATATAAAGTTATTCCCTCAGATGATGCAGCTCAAACTTGCGCTTCTGCACCCCATTACACTCACCTAGCCCGTGGCACACACTCTAATGTCGTCCTTCAGAATGCAATACAATACACACAGCGAACGCAATTAGTCTCTCTAGGAATGACTTGTTCTAGCCAGCCTTAGGGAGGGCGTTAGCTAAAGACCTTCCCTTTCTCCTCCTCTCGTCTAAACAACCAAAGGGTAAGTACAAGTGACAAAACTGCTGTCGCTAAGGGCGAGAGTCCTTCTCATCTCTTGGTCGTTAAGCCCCCAATCTTCCCTGGGGGCTCTCTCTCTCTCTCCCCGGCTCCGCGCTGTAAAACGAGGGGAGAGGCAGCAGCACGAGGAGAGGGGCGAGTACTTGATGCAAGGCTGGAGAGAGAGAGAGAGAGAGAGAGAGAGAGAGAGAGAGAGAGAGAGAGAGAGAGAGAGAGAGAGAGAATCTCGCACATCTTCAGCTCAGCCATTTCAGGAAGGCAATGTCTTGCCCTTGAGTGCGGCGTCGCCTCAAAATCAGACGCAGAGGACAGTTGAGAACGTTTAATATCCGCCTCCCATCTCTGTCCTCAAGAATAAATTACCGAGTTGAGGACGGAATAATCCCTCGTTCGTGGATGATAACTGAGATAATAAGATAATTAAGGAGACGGTGAAGGATAGGAATGCGGGGTAGTTGAAGCGATTTTCAAAGCAGCTTTGATATCAGTGTTTGTCTAGATGATTATGACTTTCGTGGACTGCTGTTTGGTTTTCTGATATATATATATATATATATATATATATATATATATATATATATATATATATATATATATATAAAACATGTTCGCCATTTCCCGAGTTAGAGAGGTAGCGCCAAAAACACACGAAGATATGGACTTATTCGCTCACATTCCCTCTCTTTCTTGTGAACCTCCACGTACGTTTAGCATCCCTCGGCTGACTGTACTTCATTCCGTTCAGTGTGTACATATATTTTGTGAGTCTTACTCCCAGAATCTTCGCTCGGGACCCTTGATTCTCTCCAGAAATATATCCCGTTCCGTCGGTTGCCGTAACCCCTGACCCCTGTATTTAAGAAGCAATTTAAAATTAGCATTCATCAAGGTGAAGACTCGCAGGGCGTGCTAATACAGTAGGGAGGAAGATGTATTTGCTTCTCTTCCTCTCTTTGTTTCTTCTGTGGTTCCACGTCCCCTCCATCTTTGAGTGTCTGTAATCCACGTCTTTCAATGTTTTTCTCTGTCTTTCTGTCTGATATTTAAGTGTCTGTGTGCTCTGAGCTGTTTGTCTTTCTCTTCTGTCTTATATGGAAAAATTTAGCCACCAACTCAGAAATATCTTTATCAACATCATTATGACAAAGTCAAACATGCCGCCATATAGCTGCTTCATCATTCAATAGAAAAAAGATAAAAGATAAAAGAAAAACAAAACGTAATGCGGATTTCACATCTACTGATTTCACTGCATGAGAGAAATCATTCCCCTCCCGACCAATTACTTTATACTACTCCATGCTTGCAGATAGACTGTATACTAGCAACGAGAAAGCTTGCAGGATGCGTTGAAGTCAGACAGTAATGCATAACAGGAAAGCCGTCAGTGTATATAGGAATTAGGAAGAGTACATCAAGAAAGACAGGAAAAGAGAGAAGATAGACTAATTACATGGATGGAAATAAAGCAAAATATGATAGGTGTATTGATCATATGGTGAAGATGACTGAACATGAGAATTACGTTTAACATAAAAGAATATATATATATATATATATATATATATATATATATATATATATATATATATATATATATATATATATATATATATATATATATATATAATCATGTATGAATGATATTCATTTGTGCGTCTCTGACATATCACTTACTCGGTAGAAAACATTTAAACTCTACTTCTCAAAGAAAAGTTTAAAGTTTTCCGAGTCGGCGAGGTTGCTTATAGCTCTGCCAAGATAAATACAAAAGTATTAAACTTCATGAAAGTTTATACATTGCGCTGCTTTCCAGCAGCCGTCAAAACTACAGAAAAGAAGAAGAGATAGAAAAAAAGGGCTGCATTTCGCTTTTATCTTTTAATAATGTAGAAGGAACAGAAAGCAAATTTCACCTTTTATAATTCTAAAGAGAAGAGTGTCATGTCTGTCTTCTTTTTTTGTGTGTGGCTGATTGGCTGGCTGGCTGGCTGGTTTAAAAAATAACCGAAACCTCTATAAAATACGATGATGATGAATGAGGAATGCTACTCTCGTGCAGCTGATCGAGTTCATGAAATTCAAAGGAATGCAAAGAGCAACAGATCACAGGGGACTTTCGTGGGTGTTTGTAATGGTGGAGGAGATTATAAACACAGAGATTACCTTAATGACAGAGATAAAGAGAATCAGATATCCCAGGGACAAATACCTGTGCAGTATATATGTAATGAAATAAATGAAGTTAAGTATCCATCAAGTCTAGTCTCAAACTTGTTCGTAACGATGCTGTCGATAATTCTTACTGACATATTCTATATGTTCAACATTCCGGCTGGAGAAAAAGAAGAAAAAATATGCATTTTTCGAGGTAAAACGTTCGCCCGCGAGTTTATATGCATTTCTGCAAGTGGCATCAGGGAAATTTAGGAAAAATTGTTGCTTTTGGTTGATAATGTCAAAGGGTTTCAAAATCCTGACTACCTGCACCAGATCAACTCGTAACCTTCTCTTTTCTGAGCTAGATGGGTTCAGGTCGTCTATATGACTCTCATAGGACATTCGTTTCCCGATATGAAAGCTTGGAGAAAAGCATAACACAGATAGTAACCATTCGTTAGTGAATATGAGTAAAGTAATATTTCTTAATCTTGGTAACAATGATATATATATATATATATATATATATATATATATATATATATATATATATATATATATATATATATATATATATATATATTTATATGGAGGTAAACAAGGCGACAACGAAGCACAATCATTTTTCACCAACTGACCTAGAAATTCTCTACAACATATTCCTTCTATACAAATCCCTTATTCTCCTTCCTATCTCCGTTTCCTAATCACTTCTCCATCTTTTTCTCCCAATTACTCACGAATCCCCTCTCCCTATTCTTCCTCAATTTCTCTTCTTTCCTCCTCCCTATACAGTCGCGCTGCCAACGTCCTCTCTCTTCTCTTTCTCCCCCTCCTTCACCCTTCTCTTTCATCCCTCCCCCTCCCGCTGCTCTCACTGGTCAGAAACAAAACTCGTTAATGCAAGAGCCAGTGTTTACTTGAGAGGAGAAACCTACTCCTCGTATGTTAGGGTTTTCTAGCTCCTCTCTCTCTCTCTCTCTCTCTCTCTCTCTCTCTCTCTCTCTCTCTCTCTCTCTCTCTGTGTATATATATATATATATATATATATATATATATATATATATATATATATATATATATATATATGACTGATTTGATATATACATTCATGTATTTACTTGTAAACTTCTACATCCTTACCTTCACTTTGACTTCGAAAACATGTCTTTGACTGTAGTGGAAAGCGCGTATCTTTATTAGTGATGTGGAATTTTAAGCTGTTATGTAATGCAGCTTGCAAATGAACGCATTACTCTATTACGTAAGTGTTGGCGAGAACCACTGAAGATAAATGTGGGTATGAGTGGATGTACTGTTTTTATTTAATTCATATCAAAATCATATTTCCCAAAACACAGGTTAACAGAACAGAGTACCTAACTTAGCAACTGGCATTAAGCTTTCATAAAGATTCTGAATTAGCTTAACGAGAGAGATGGCTGGACGATAAAGAGACAAATGAGGAGAGTAGAAACTGATATACACTCGACCCCAGAGGACACATTCGCTCTCTCTCTCTCTCTCTCTCTCTCTCTCTCTCTCTCTCTCTCTCTCTCTCTCTCTCTCTCTGGCATTAAGTATAATGACATGGAATATCATGCCGTGCGGTAAGCGGTACTGGCTCTGACTCTGTGACAGTCATATGAGTTTTTCTTTTTTTTTTCTTCCTTTTTTTTGAGTCGTGGAGAATATTACGAGTTCTACTTGAGGAAACTTTCGCTGGATGGAACGGGTGCTCCCTGTGAAAGTTTTATCTTTCTGGACGTGGAGGATGAGACATGCGCTCCTTAACAGAGATTTCGTGATTTACATTCGCTGACTTGCCCTCGTATATAAAGTAGCTGTACTCCCACGCAAAGCGCGCTCCAGATCAATTCCAACAACTGATCGAATCATCCCTTGACCCCTAGGTCATACATCCCCTCACCGGGCGAGTGCCCGTGACCTTGGGTCACAGGTCCTCTCCAAAACCGTACGTTTACGTCCTTATTGTGTCCTTTCACATTACCTCTGCTCCTCTCTCACATTTCTCACCCTTGCTTTCAGTTGGGTCGCACACAGACGGGGGATTTAAACCGGGAAAATCCCTCATGGGTAAACCAAAATCTGTTGAAGGTTCTCAACAGGGACACATTTACAAGGCAAACAGAAGTCTATAAGGCTCTATAAACGCCCCAGGGACACAGAATTCTATAAGGCTCCATACACGACCCAGTGATAAGGAAAGGAGGAATCTATATGACTCTACATAGTACCCAGGAAAACCTGACTTCCATGAGGCTTTACCCAGGACACAGCTTATAGGGAACGGGTGTCTATAAGACGTTATATATAGGACCTAGTTTTGGCAAACGGAAGTCTATACTGCTCTATGAGGATCCACTTAGAGAGACTATCAAACTCTATACAGGACTATGAGAAACAGGAGTATATAAGACCCAACACAGGCGCCAATTTTCTTAGGAAAGAGGGCTCTAAACGGCTCTATAAAGACCAGATTACAAGGGAGAACAGGGGCCTGGCTAAGGCTCTATACAGAGCCCAAGTACCAGAGAAACAAAAGGCAGTTGGAGGCTCACTAGGGAAACCTTACATGGGAGTGCCCTTAACCCGAGGCTGGCGGGCTGGCTGGCGGGTGGGTGTGGGCCTCCGCTCTCTTACGAGTCCCCTGGCAATTCCCCGCGATTATAGGCACCAGATTTCATGCATTCCGAATGAAGGAATCGTGTTTTAATTTGTATACAATACATAACGTCTCCTGACGCTGGGGAGGTGGGTGGCTGCGTCTTGTTGGAGCAGGTGCTGCTCCTGAGTGTCTGTTGGCTTCTGTTGCTGCTGCTGTTGCAGCTACTCGTCTGTTGCTCCTGTTGCTTCTGCGTGGAAGTTGTTTAGCTTAGGTTCCTTCCTCCGTTGTCTTGTTTAAATGCCGTTAATACTTTTTTCCTACACTTTCGCTATTGACTACTGCTTCTGTTACGAATATCTGTGTTCCTGTTGTCACTTGTTTTCGTTTTCCCGTCTCTGTTTGCTCATGTTATTCCTGCTGTTTCTGCTGCACCTAATGCTCCTACCCCTCTCCTCCGCTGTTACTGGTGTTCCTACTGCTGTTACTTCATCCGCTGCTGTTCCTCCACACATTCCTTTTTCTACCACTGCCCATCCTGTTCCTGCGGCAGCTCCATCTGCCACTACCCTTCCTCTCACTTGAGGGCATATTTAGATTACGTTTTCACGAATCCTTGTTGTGTATGTTATTATCTGCCAGCTGCATATTAATGAGGAAGCGGTGGCTGGGTCTCCCAAAACCCACCTCCCTCACGTGGACCAGGCTGGTGCTGGTGGTACTATGAATACTGTAGTATATGTTATGGTAGTCTACAAGTTGTGGCTGTTGGTTATGGCGGCAGAGGGGCTACGTGATGGTGGTGGGGATAAGTGAAGTATTTGTGATGTTGGTGACAATGGTGGTGATGGTGATAGGTGAGATATTGGTGGTGGTGATAAGAGATGGTGGGTGGTGATGGTGGCAGTGGTGGTAAGGTTGGGTTGGTGAGGACGGTGATGCTGGCAAAGGCTGTGTGGCTCTGGTAGGGGTGACCAAAGGTCTTGCTTATAAAGGAAACAATCAGCCAGCTCTCCAAAGAAGCTACGTCTATAAGCTTGAACGAGCTTGCCGTCAAAAGAGCTATTTCTCAGCTTTAAATTCATCATTTATCATTATAGTGAGAGAGAGAGAGAGAGAGAGAGAGAGAGAGAGAGAGAGAGAGAGAGAGAGAGAGAGAGAGAGAGACCAAGGGATCATAAAGAGACGTTTCCAGGCCTCATCTTTCAGTCTCTTCGAACCCCGGGTCCCTGGATGGTCGGCCAGTCCTCAAATGAACTGGAACTTACGAAAATTCAACTTCCTTTCAACTCCGCCATCTATCAGTTCTCAGCTCCTGCAGGAAATATGCACGGAAGATGGTGGTGAGAGAGGAGACTGGTAGGAGGAGGAGAACGAGGAGGAGAAGGAGGAGGAGGAAGAGGAGGAGGAGGAGGAGGGTCATCTTCCAGATTAGACGAACATGGGACTTTCTTTGCATCCTCAGACAGTAGGTCGAAAATTTTAGCTCCTGGAAACTGGACAGGAAGCTTCCTGGAACCTGGGAGAGGATAGGAGTAAGAGAAGGGAAATGTAAAAGAAAGAGGAAGGAGAGCTGAAGAAAGGTGGGACAAATGAGAAAGACAGGAGAAAGGACGGATAATTGATGAGAAATTTAGATACAATTAGCTAAAGACAGTGACTAGAATATGGGGAAAGCAGAAAAAGACAGGGAAGGTTAGAGGAAAGGCTGGACGCCCGATGGAAAGCCTGACGACCTAGAGAACCTCAAGAAAGGCTGAAAAACCGAAAAAAAAGGCTGGATACGTAAGAACAAGGCCGAAGACCCCAAGAAAAGGCTGGACCCCTAAAAGTAAGGCCGAAGATCCTAAACAAAGGCTGGAAAATCCGGAAAAAAGGCTGGAAATCTGGAAAAAAAAGCAGGTGACGAGAGAGAGAAAAACGAGAAAAAGTATGAGCAGCCATAAAAAAACTGGGAAAGAAATGGGTTAATTATTATAAGAAAGAAACCACCAGGTCATCTGGTTCTGACAGTCTGTGAAGTTGAAATGGGGTTGAATGGCCCAAATTTTGACCAGAATAAAAGGGGTCCTTTGTAAAAACCTTCCGAGAATGACACGAATAAAAGGTCAAAAGTTTATGAGATGGAATATTTTTAATTCAGGAGCAGCAAAAGAGGGAAGCTATTCAAAATATATAAGAAATAATAATATCTGGGGACGATTCGTCTTTTTTCAAGACATTATAGTGATATCGAGAAGAAAATCGACAGAGCAAAGGTTTGGTAAAAAAAAAAAAAAAAAATAGGCATTGTGAACGGAACCATATGATATATGATGAAGGAAAATGAGTATAGGTTGGAGAACAAAGAGCATGTGACGGAGGTCAGAGGGCATGTGATGGAGATTAGTGGGTATTTGATGGGGAACAAAGGGAATGTGATGGAGGACAAAGGGCATGTGATGGAGGACAAAGCGCATGTGATGGAGGACAGAGGGTATCAGAAAGAGAAGTGAAGGTATGTGATGAAGAGGGTATGAGATGGAGGTCAAAGGATATGTGAGGATATACGAAGGTTACCTTAACGAAAACAAAGTGTGACGGAAAACAGGATTTGTGACGAAGGACAGCGGTTAATTGAAGGATGACTAAATGGGTGTCATCGGGAATGTGACGGACGCTGGATAAAGGACATTTTGGTGATGACATATGGAAAAGATTATTTTGTAAATGGCCAAGGGTCAATGAAGACAGCAGAAACAGAAGAAAGATGAGACTGAAGGAAAATTAAGTGGGTCGGAAAGTTGAATGAACTGAATGGATGATAGTGGGTGAAGGGAAGAAGTGACTGACCAAGATGGGGTGTGGATAGATGAGGGTCGTAACACAAGAAAGGTTTAAATAGCAAGTGACTGTGACGTAACTCAACGGAATAGTAACGGGGAGTGCAGACGGTAGAAAAAGGAGATAAATGAAAGAAAGGGGATGAAAGAATGGATGAGTGGAGGCACTGAGTGACTGGAGCATTGAAGGATGCTGTGAAGACGGGAGAGCTAGGACATCAAAGTGGCTTTGGGCGTAAAAGTAAATTAATCAAAATGAAGGAAACTCATTTACAAGTGTGATCCATGAGACATCAGGAGGAAGAGAAGGAGGAAGGGTAACTATAAAACATGAGAGAGATGAAGAGAATTAAGAAGGTAACGAGGAAATGTGGGAGAAAAAATTTAACGTATGATAAGGAAACACGAGAGAACTAAGGGAACGCAAGAAGGTCGGATATACACACTTAATCTCTCGAGGACGACTTTA